>NC_091460.1:23322131-23399267 GCF_027789765.1 Dendropsophus ebraccatus | reverse complement strand
ACTATATATATATATATATATATATATATATATATATATATATATATATATATATATATATACAATATTGTACTTTATATTTTTGTAAATTTAGTAAATACTAATAGCATTTTTTTTATTTTTTTGTGGGGGGATAGCATTTTTCTAACTTTTCTAACTAATTTTCTGCTTGTAAGTCAAATAGTTATGCAACATAAATTAGATATTAAATAAAATTAGCAATATGCCTTCTGTATGTTATGTTGGAGATACCAGAGGAGCACATAGCATAACACTGCAAGCTGTATATAAATGGCTTTATTGCCGCTCTCCTCCGGTGGTCATGCTGTGTGCCTGACAACTCCATATTGCTGCCTGCAGTCTGTCCATGGAGCTGGGAGAACCCAGTATTCAATAAGGAAAAGGTGCACATTGAGGCCATGTTCTCATGGCGTAAGAGACCGGCCATTCCGTGACCCGGCCGGGTCACGGAGCAGCTGTTCTCTGAAAAAGATCCTCCCGGCTGGTACTGTAGTACCGGCCGGATGATCTTTCACGCCGCAGAGTTCTGATGTGGGCGCATCAGTGCACGCTCGCATCAGCACTCACCACAGCACACTATGTAATGAGCGGCCGTCAGTTATTTGCGGCGTCGCTAGGGGTCCCGGCCATGTATACGCTCCAGCCGGGACCCCATAGACAGCAAGCCAACATATTTTTTCGTATTAACTACAGCAGTGGTTGCAATTGGCAACAATGGCCGTAGAAATACAAAAAAAAAATACTTCTAAACATTTCAGTTCTCCAGGACATCAAGGTGCTCATCGGCACTGGCAGGTTACCACATGGCAGGTTATCACATAAGATAGGAGTCATAGTAGTAAAAACAAGGAGTTTTATTTCAAGAAATTGACCAACAACGTGCCTGCGTCTCCTCCTATTTTATTTTGGCAGCATTTGTTAAACTTGCTTTCAATTTTTAAGACAATAGAAAACTTTCAAAATTAGATTTTTTTTATAGGAAGTTTAGGTTTAGGCTATGTTCACACAACATACAACCAGCAGCTGTTGTTTATCACTCAAAAACAACATAAATTGTATTGACTGTGAAGCAAAGGCTGTTGTTGCATTGAAAATTGCGTTGAAATTAATAAACTAGATTTGCATTTCCAGGGAAATAAATAGTGCTTGAAAAGAGCGCCTCCTTTACCAGCTACTTCCAGAGCGCCCCTTTAACAGTGATTTCACTTTAAGAGAAACTTTAACCCTTGACACTCTCCCTTTAAGAGTGACTTTGGTACAGTCCCTTAAGGAGCGACTTTGGCGCCAACCCTTTAAGAGTTAACTATATACTTGTCCATTTGAGACCAGCTTATGTACTTTTAAAGGTACCACCCTTTGAAGAGCAACTGTCCCTGTAAAAGTGACTTAAGTACTGTCCCTTTAAGAGTGACTTAGGTACCGTCCTTTAAAGAGTGATTTATGGTACTGTCCTTTAAAGAGCTACTTTGGTACCATACTTTACGAGTGACTTATGTAACGTCCCTTTAAAAGCGACTTTGGTACTGCCCTTTTAACCTCTTAAGGACGCATGACGTACCGGTACGTCATGCGTCCGCAAGAGGTGTTCAGAGCGGGGCCGCGTGGTGACCCCGCTCTGAACCGCCGCGATCCCTGGTGCCGCGCGTAGCCCGGGGCCACGGCTATTAGCGGGCACGGTCCGATCGCTGTGCCCGCTAATACAGTAATCAGATGCAGCTGTCAGAGATGACAGCTTCATCCGATTACCGGATGCAGCACTTCCCTGGTATCTAGTGGGGTGGATTGGAGGAGCAATCCACACATCTTGTACCTGCCGGTGTGAATGGCACTGATCCCAGCTCGGCACTCAGATGCTTTCGGCCGAAAGCATCCGAGTGCCGATCTCATTGATCTTTGCTGTATAATTATACAGCAAAGATCTCAATGAGAGATTAGTATACTTATACTAGAAGTCCCCCAGAAGGAATAACCCTAACCCCAGGGGGAATAACCCTAACCCCAGGGGGGCTTCTAGTATAAGTGTAAAAAAAAAAAGTGATGTTATTAGTAAAAATCCCCCTCCCCTAATAAAAGTCTGAATCACGCTTCTTTTCCCAGGTTTTAAATAAAAGTAAATAAATAAATAAACATGTTTCCTATTGCCGTGTGCGTAATCACCCGAACTATTAATGAATCAAATTTTTGATCTCGCACGGTAAATGGCGTCAGCGCCAAAAAATCCCAAAGTGCAAAATTGCGCATTTTTGGTCGCATCAAATCCAGAAAAAAGTCGTATATGCGCAATCAAGGTACCGATAGAAAGTAAACATCATGGCGCAAAAAAATTACACCTCACGCAGCCCCATAGACCAAAGGATAAAAAAAGCGAATTATAAAAAAAGGAGCGATTATAAAGAACATATATTTGCTAACAATGGTTAGAATTTTTTACAAGCCATCAGATAAAAAAAAAGTTATAGAAGAAGAAGAATACGGATTACTATATAGTGCTTTTTCAAGCACTTTAATAAAGTCCGTAAATAATTGACATGTCAATTGTTTCAATGTATGAAAAGAACGGCCTTTGTTTTAATTGAAAACAATGACCGTCCTTTTCATCAATTGTACGTTTTGTGAACATAGCCTAAACAATTAAAAACTAAATTTTGTACACCAAAACGCTGATCAGTTCCATTTTCAAAAGGGGTTCAAAGAGAAAGAACACACAAAACTTATAGAGCAATTTTACTCTGAGTAAGGAAATATCCCACATGTGGACATGAAGAGCCATGCAGGCGCAGGGAAAGCCTCAAAAGGGGAGGAGCATTATTTGGCTTTTGGAAGTTGGCTTTGGCTGGAATGGACAGGAAGGCCATGCCACATTTACAAAGCCCCATGCTACCAAGACAGTTGAAAGATCCCACAAGGGACCAAATTATGGAAACTACACCCCTCAAGGAATGTAACAAGGTGTGAGCATGTGGACCCCTTGGAGACTGACACATTTGCAGTGAAAATACTTACTTTTTTTTTTACACTAAAACATTGATCTATCCTTAAATTTTTCATTTTCACAAAGGGTTGAAAGAGAAATAAAAACACAAAACGTGTGGAGCAATTTCTCCTGAGTATGAAAAGACCCCACATGTGGACATAAAATGCCATGCGTACATAAGGAAAGCCTCCAAAGGGACGGAGAACCATTTGGCTTTTGGAGAATGGATTTACTGTAGCTGGAATGGATTTTGTGGGCCATGTTCCATTTACAAAGCCCAAGTGCTGCCAAGATTGTGGAAACCTCCTACAAGTGGCCCCATTATGGAAACTAAACCCCTCAAGGAAAGTAACAAGGGGTGTAGTGAGCATATGGACCCCACTTGTGGCTGTGATATATGTTCACCAAAGTGAAGTAAAAATGGAAATTTATGTTTTTACACAAAGACGTTGGTCTAGTCTTGAATTTTTCATGTTCACAAGGGGTAAAAAGAAAAAACTATTTTCCCCCAAGTATAGAGATACTCCACATTTGCACAGAAAGTGCCATGTGGGTGCAGGGAAAGCCTCCAAAGGGACAGAGTGCTTTTTGGAGGATAGAATGGATGACAAAGGCCATGTTGCATTTAAAACGCCCCATGCTACCAAGATGGTGGAAACCCTCTACACGTGACCCCGTTCTGTAAACTACACCCCTCGTTTAATGTAACAAGAGGTGTAGTGAGCATATGGACCACACTGTTGAAGGGCACATATGTGGAACAATTTGCTGTGAAAATGAAAAATTATATTTTTACACTAAAACCTTTATCTAGCCTTGAGATTTTCATTTTTCATTAACGTTGAGATTTTTAAAAGAGAAAAAATAATAATAAGTAGAGTAATTTTTTTGAAGTACCCCATCCATTTGTGGACATAATGTGATATGGGGGGAATATTGTAGGCTTCCAAAGGGATGGAGTGCCATGCACATTTGAGGCCAAAATTAGAGATTTGCACAGTGTTGGCTCACAGTTACAAACATTCTCAGGAAAATAAAAGAGTAACACCTGAAAAAGGACCCTATTACAGAATCTATAAAACCCAAGGAATGTATTTTAGAGTGTAGGGTGCATGAGTATTTCAAATATTTATTTTCCTGGTCTCAATGTGCTGCATTGGCAGAAAAGTAGAAATTCAGATTTTCACACTAGTCAACTGTCAGGCCAGTATAAGTTTCCACGTCAGTATGTGATGCCAGCGTGAAGTATGCCGTGCTTGTCCCCTATAGGAAAAAAAAAATCAACATCTGATCCTAATCCTTTTTTAGTGTGGTAAAACAAGGGTAAAATAAATATCCAAATTACTACTTACTACTAACTATTACTACTAACCCTTTGCCAAAAACAAGCTGCTACTGATCAGTGATGTGATCAGAACTCCATGGTGGCAGACCACATAAAATTTATTTATTTGTTTATTTATTTTTAATTTGCACCTAAAGAGCGGTTGCTGAGAAGTGGTGTGCGTCACAAATCGGTGCTCAACTGCAGCAGAACACAGACAAAAAAATTCAGCACACACACACAAAAAAAAAATCCCTGACTGATCAGTAGTCAGGGGCAGACCAGAGGACTGTCTGGCAACACAGAACTGTGCAGTTGCTGATGGCACGGACGAGGATTCTGAAATGATTAAAAAATATTTTCTTAAACCTGACCGAACAGCTGTCAGCGGCAGAGCACCATCTGGCCACACAGAACTGTACGCGTTTGCTGTTAGCCCAAATTGGGATCCTATTTTTTATTATTTTATTTTTTTTATGATATTTCTAAACTGACAGCAGAAAACAAATGAAGACAGGAAAAACAAAAAAACTTAGTGATTAGCAGCCATGGGCTATCCGGCCACAGAGGTTGCTTATAGCACTGACTGGGATCTCCAAATTATTAGTGAAAGACAATGCTACAGGAGGGGGCACAAAGTACTGTAGGTTCACATACAAGGGATCAGCCGGAGGTAACTTAGCAAAACGGGCGGGGGGGGGGGGGGTCCGAAGGGGGGGTTGTGTCACTGGGGGTCTGCCATGCAGCTCACAGGGCACTGCTGCCTGGATTGCCCTGCACTATGCCACCAACACTAACTATACTACCACTAACCTAGGTGGCACTGCAGGGAGGAAGAAGAGGCAAAAAGATGACAGAGGATCACCCTGGTTGGATGATGATCATCCAAGATAGCACAGAGTACAGGAGGCACAGGACAGAGGTGATTGGCACATGGAGACATACGTATGCTGGCAAGTGGAATTCGATGCTGAGGACCAGACGTGTAAGAGGAAGGGATCCCCCCTCTGCAATCTCATTGCGGGGGGAATCGAGCCACTAGACCACCACTGATGTCATGTTTGACAGCTGCGTTCAACTATCCTAATTAGCGGGTGCGGTGATCGGCACTCTGTGCTAGGACTTAGGAAAGTGCGGCATGTTTTTATTCCAATATTCCTGTTTTTCGTTTTCATTTAAGGTTTGATTCAGACAACCCGAACGTTGCTGCAAAGTTTGCTCATCTCTGGCGACAAAGTGGGTTTGGTCTCCCAACTGCTATTATTGAAACCTTAGAAGTCCCTACATGGTTCATAGATATATCTTATTCTCAGCATTAGAGCTGGGCTCTTTGCCAGTAGTACATGTACATCAACCTTCTCTCCCTTGTTTCTCTCATCCGGGTGGCCCACTGAAATGAATGGCGGTCTACTGCTTTAGATCCTATTACACGGAGTGACGAGCAGCAGACCGTCACTGTTATGGTCAGGCCATTGTGAATGTTGGCTGATCATTGTCTTTTAACATGCGCTATTACACCAAATGATTATCGGTCGGTAATCGGCCAAATACAGCTGATATACATAGGATGTACTAGGGCCTATAGTGCTGGTGACATTAGAGAGAAGTACATAGAAGTACATAGAAATAACAAGATGGTGCTCATCAAAAAGGCTTATTTATTTCTTACTTATGTCCACAGGATTAATCCTCTACTTCTGTGGCTTGCACAGATGGGTGTAAGTCAGGAATAAAGAAGTCTTTGTTGCCATCTTGCTTTTTCAATATACTTTACCTTCTGTATATACTATGTTTATAGAGATGGAATACCCCAAGAGACCTATACATACACCTCAATAACAGGCATGAGTAGTCAGGGTGCGCTTTACCTTGATTGATAGGAAGAGTCCCATCAATCAAGTGCAACAGGCTGGGGATAAACCAGCTGGGATGACCTAACATGAAGCCAGTTTTAAAACTATGATTTATCTGAAAATCCACAGCTTCTCAGAGTAAATGATAGTTGATGTAATAAGGGGGACTCTATCTTTTACATCTTATCTATGTTAGGACTGGTCGCTCAGAGAAACAAGATGGTGAACACGGACAGTGGACCCTAAGCTGAATCCCACCCACTGTCCCTGCTTATTTGCCCCAATCTGTTCTAGGTGACAGTAAGCGACTGGGCAGCAGCCCCTGCACTGGCTAGGTGAAACACAAAACAAGAAAAGACAAACAAATACAATAAAGAAGAGTCAACAGTGCAGGTCACAACAATTGGGCAGAGCAGTACAAAGCAAGATCCAATAAGCGAGGTCAATAAACAGTCAGTATGGTCAGGGGCAGGCAGCTAGCAGGGATGGTCAAAAATACAAGGCAGAAGGGTCAGAATAAACACAGGGAGTAAAGGCCCCATTCCACTGGCCGTTATCAGCACTCGTTAGCTCCTCGCTTCCAGCTCGCTGCCTCCGCTATTTCCCAGCAGCGGACGGGTGAGTCCGGGGGGGCTGCCCGGGTGATCGCTAGATCGTCCGGGCAGCCCATAGAGGATAGCGGCCGTTTGCTGCCGTTCCTATCCGCAGAGCAGAATGTCAGCTGATCATTGCCCTCTATTCTATGGGACGATTATCGACCGTAACGGCCAATATCGTCCGAATACGGCCGATAATCAATCCGTGGAATAGGGCCTTTATAGAGGAAGAAGCAAGCAGAGACAAGCACAATATTTGGCACTAGAATGAGACTCAGACAAACACTAATGCTATGTTTACACGGAGCGATTATCGGGCAAATTTTTGCGATAACGATCGAATTCGAACGATAATCGTACGTGTAAGCGCGGCGAACGATCGAAAAATCGTTCACTTTGATCTTTTAACATGTTCTTAAATCGTCGATCGGAAAAAATTCGCCGATCGTTCCGTTTAAACAGTCGTTCACTGATTTTACCTATGTGTGAGATAGGCTTAAGCGATCGCAAAACGATCGCAAAACGAATTTTCTGTACAATATATCGTTCCATCTAAACGCTGATCGTTATAAAAAAAAATTGCTACTTCGAAATCGTTAATCGTACAATCAGGCGAATTATTGCTCCGTGTAAACTTAGCATTAGGGTCCTTTTACACAGAAATCTCTGTCAGATAATCTGTGTAAATGGAGCCTTATAGGGAACCAGAAGACAGTTCCTATTGGACAAGGCTCCTGGTTCCAAACAAAATCACCTGTGGCCAGAACTGGCAGCAGATTAAAGGTGCGTTTACATGTAACAATTATCGTGCGAATTTGCGCGATAACAATCAAATTCGAACGATAATCGTACGTGTAAACGCAGCGAACGATCAAACGACGAACGAGAAATCGTTCATTTTGATCTTTCAACATGTTCTCAAATCGTCGTTTGTCGTTCACAAAAAAAATCGCAAATCGTTTCGTGTAAACAGTCGTTCGCCGATTTAACCAATGTGTGAGATAGGCTTAAGCGATCGCAAAACGACTTTTCCGTACGATATATCGTACCGTCTAAATGCTGATCGTTATGAAAAAAAAATCATTACTCCGACATCGTTAATCGTGCGATCGGGCAAATTATCGTTTCGTGTAAACGCACCTTAACTCCTTAATAGCCAGAGCACACTGCAAATGTGTGGGGTTGAACATCCTCATAGAAACAGGCCAGTGTTGACACAGGGTTCAGGTTACTGCACAAGACATACAAAAACACTGAATATCAGAGCCATCTCGGCCACAAAGCACGAGCCAAGGGGCGCACGGAGTTAAGCATAGGCACATTTATCACAGTCTGTGGGCCCTTTTACACGGAAAGATTATCTGACAGATTATCTGCCAAAGATTTGAAGCCAAAGTCAGGAATGGACTATAAACAGAGATCAGGTAATAAAGGAAAGCCTGAGATTTCTCCTCTTTTCAAATCCATTCCTGGTTTTGGCTTCAAATCTTTGGCAGATAATCTTTCTGTGTAAAAGGGCCCTGTGTCTGAAACTCTTGACATATTCTCATTAAATGGATATTCCCATCTTAATTAGGTATTCACTATACACAAAATATGGGATAATAAGCAGATCATTGTGGGTCACTGGGAACGTCATCCTCCTGGGAACTAATCGTGCAGATCGCCCTCGCACAGCCACTATTCCATTTATTGTGTATAGGGACACCAAATGTTTTTGAGTGCTGAACTTGGAATATAGTCTAGTTATAGAACTTTCATGTATTGTTTCTCAGAGCTCACCCCAGAGAATATACCCATCTGAGAACTTTTCTCTATGCTATTGAGGAAATTAATAACCGTACAGATATCCTGCCCAATATCACTCTGGGATATCACATATATGACTCCTGTGGATATCAGAATAAAGTAATAAAAGATGTTCTGCAGATCCTGTCTGGACACACAGTAACGGCTCCAAACTATTCCTGTATGGAGAAGGATGCGGTGGTCGCGTTTATTGGGGATCTAGGTTCTGCCACTACTATTCCTATGGCCCAGCTGTTAAGCTTATATGGATATACACAGGTGAGTACAGATAATAACTAAAGCTGCTCCACTAGTCTAATCCTGATTCAAAATCCACTGTTTTAAAGGGATACTCTGGCCAACCTTACTGTGTAGATGGAAGTGTAATAGCAAGCACTGGCGCCAGAAGTGTGACATCACGGCACGGCTGTGTTCCAATGTCGCCATTCTGTGTAGGGATGAGACTGCAGTGGGATGCTATTCCCGGCCATGCTCCCCCCTTTTCAAACACAGCGTTATCAAAGTTCCGGGAGAGTACACAGGGCAGAGCCATCTTCCCCACCTCCTATATGAAGTCGCTGCGAGCAGGGCCGATTCTAGCTTCTCTGCTGCGTGAAAAGAAAGCAAGAAGGTGGACACCACACTATATAACAGAGTGCAGCTATGCATATAAATTACACAATGCAAACACAGAAAAAAGCATATGCACTCAGGAGCTGCCCATCCAAACAATATTTTATTTAGTCAAAGTACACAAAATTTATAAAAGAAGCAGACAAAAGGAGACAAGCCTCCTCACTAGTGATGATCGAACAATAAAATGTTCAAGTTGAACCTCGAACAGTAGTGAAGTTCGGTTCGACTCGAACTCTAACCCCATTAAAGTCAATGGGAGATGTTCGGGTTAATTTTTATACCTATACATGCGAGGGAAAGCTGGAATTGCCATGCAGGAAAGGAAACTGGATACATGGAACAACTTAGTCAAGAAAATTTGGCTCTAAGAATGACAGAAAAAAAAATTAAGAGGGTAAAATACTTCATTTAGTGATGAGCGAATATAATTCAATCAAATAGTATGCTTTTCATGCAAGACCGAAACGTATGCTTCTACTTTACGTTCATCACTGGTGTTAGATGCATCCAGCCATGCTTCCACTGCAAACAGCACCCACCGCTAATTGTCATCGTGTGTGTGTTATTTGGTCAGACACATTCTACAGTGGTGTGGTTGTCATAGAAACCATGTAACAGACCCTGTAATTTGAATGTTCACACTTTAAATCATTTAAAGAGCATCTAAGAGAAGGCTAATTTAAATTGAATTAGATGGAAAAACCACCCACTACTACCTCCTCTACAGACCTGATTAATCCTGCCTGCTAATCAGTGACTTTTTCGACCTAAAAACTAAAATTGATTTTGTAGCCCTTGGGAGAATTCAATTTTCAAAGCACATCAATCATTGAGCTCAAGGAGATCAGTAAAAACAATTCCAATGAAGTACTCAATCAAGAGTCTCCACTGATGCCCCCAAAATTTAAATATGCAAAAAAGGAGTCTGTGGAGCCTCGATTGCGAGTCTCAAAACACGGGAATAGCCAGATATCCCTAGCCTTTTTAAGGGGGTGCCTCAAGTTTTCAACATGATTCAATTAAAAAAATAAATAAATAAAAAAATAAACAAAAGATTGAACTGAATTTGAGTCATTAACCCCACTAGAGAACCAATATACTCAACTCTCCGAGTTCCTACAGGTAATTAATGAATTGGATAGCTATTACTATGTGTACCTGAAATACAGAACTGAAAGAATGTGAAGATGTTCTAAAGCATCACTATGACCATGCTGCATTTTCACTGTCTGTTCTTTTGATTGGATTTGAAATTTTAGATTAAAGAGACAGCTGATAAAGTGGCCTTTACCGAGCTGCTGACTTCTGCCTTTGAAACAGCTACAAAATGAAAGGAAGGCAGAGGACACCCCTCAATGTGAAGGCAGAGGACACCCCTCAACTGTAATTATCCTCCAGAACAGTAAACTGTAAACATGGAAGAACTCATAGCCTACAATGAGCCTTTAAGAACATACATCTAACAGATGAAAAGATTATAAAAAAAAATAAAAATTATATATATATATTCTGCAATGCAGACTGTCAAAAATTGGCTTTTTACCCACTAAGGATAAATTGGTACCATTGGTGGCAGCGAGAAGAGCTCAGCGGGGAACAGGGAGGTTGCGGTTCAACTAAATTAGGTAGCAGGAGGGAAAAAAAGCATTTAAAAAATAACCATTTTGAGGCCTTCAAAGAGGATGAAGAGAAAGAGGATGTATTTAGTGTGCATCAAGTTCATACAGGTGTAATTTTAAAAAATACATTCCGTTAAACCCCTTAGAACACTTGCTGTGGGCAGCAGTAGAATCCAATGTTTAGAAGCAGCAGGCATAGTAACTACAGACGTGAGATGTAGTGTAGTGGAAATGTGTATTTCACATTTTAAAGAGGACATGCTACAGTTTACTAGTCAGTGACATCGGCAACCAGGGAAACAAAATGGTCAGAGATCCACGCTTGATTCATTTTTATAAAGGTCAAACAATCCACATTGTCAGTGGATAGACGGATACGTTTGTCAGTTGACACAGGAGGCTTAAGGCAAGCTCAGGCCATTCATCCAGTTTGGACAGCCAGAAGTTGAATGGGTCAAGACCAAGTCCAAAAACATCGATGTTGAGGTGCAGCACAGTTGTCGCACACCACCTTACCTGGTGCCAGGTTCTTAGCACCCAGCCAGTGGTCGGTCTGAGGGTGCAGAGCTATCCACAGCTCTTGACCTGTGTGTTGTCGGTCTCCAAGACAAATTAATTTAAGAACGGCCTAGTTTTTGTTAGCACAATTTTAAAATATTGGCCTATGTTGGGATACGATGACAAGTATGGTAAGCTATTTAAAAGACTCCATTATTTGTATATTGTCAAGGGAAATCGATTGCCAACATGGTGGTAAGATCAGATATTGGTACTGGTCGGAAGTCTAGACAAAGTAAAATGAGATCATGTCGTAAAGGCACTTTTCCATGCCTCACATGTCAAAATTGTACTAGCATCAACAAAGGGGATATGGTGGTGCTAAAATTGCTATTCAGGGCATGTAAACGTGCAAAACTACCGATGCAATATACATATTGAAATGCCCTTGTGGCCTGGTCTATGGAGTCCAAACCACAAGGGAGGTGAGAGTAAGAATCGATGAACATCTGTCATGACAGGCAGGCATAGACAAGACAAAAGACAGTGGGCCCTAGATCTGAACCCACCCACTGTCACCTGCCTACTTGCCTCAGTCGACCCTAAACGGTCGTGGACAACCACGGAGTCGGTCCCTACACTGCGTAGGTGAATACACAAAACGTAGACAGACAAACAAAACACAATAGAGGATAGTCAACTAGCAGGGTCAAAACCAAACAGACAACGCAGTACAAAATCAGAAGGAGAGCGGATAGTCAAATGTCAGGCAAGAGGTCAGAATACGGGTAGAGCAATAGCAAGGGGATTAGGACAGGGCACGCTGGGAAAGGAGCAGGGGAGCTGGGACTAGTAACAACTAATAGCCAGCAGGGAACTGAGGGATCTGACTGCTTTTTATCCTGGATCAGAGACTAGGTCCAGCAGCTGATTGGACCAGCCCTGATCCCAGCACCAAGCTCAGCTGAACAGATCTAGCAGTGCAGTAACCCCTGCACTGCCAGAAGTCTGACAGGCAAGGTAGGTGTGGCTGGAAAGTAAAACACAGTTCATTCAGTGCAAACACAGACAGAAATTCAGCGCTTCCTCGGCCGCCCGGCACGGACTGAGGAGCGCAAAGTCACATTTCTAACAGTACCCCCCCTCTTATGAGGGGCCTCAGGACCCTCACTCAAAGGACGAGGCTTAGAGGGGTTACAATTATGAAATTGTCTAATGAGACGGGGAGCGTGGACATCTCGGCTTGCCACCCAAGTCCGTTCTTCCGGGCCGAACCCCTTCCAATGAATGAGGTATTGAACGGAGTTCTGCACCCGGCGAGAGTCCAGAATTTTCTCAATTTCAAACTCAAGCTCCCCTTGAATGACCAGGGGATCTGGAGGAATAGACGACAACACAGGAGTGATATACCTTTTCAATAGAGCCTTATGGAACACATTATGAATTTTCATGACTCTTGGCAATTGCAACCTAAAAGAAACAGGGTTAATTATCTCAGTGATGACATAAGGCCCAATGTATTTGGGTGCCAGTTTTCCAGACGGAACCCTAAGTTTCAAGTTTTTGGTGGAAAGCCACACCTTGTCACCCACTAGGTATTCTGGGCCAGATATGCGTCTTTTGTTAGCTTGTTTTTTCGATAATTCCTGGGCTTTAACCAAGTTCTCAAGAGCTTGGGCCCAGACTGTGCACAGTCTTCTATAGGTTTTTTCAGCTGACGGGTTAACAGATTCAGCAGCATGCGCAGATGAAAACCTCGGATTAAAACCATAATTGCAGAAAAACGGCGACATTTTGGTAGAATGATTTTCTCTATTATTGAGGGCGAATTCTGCCAAGGACAAATACTCCTTCCATTTGTCCTGGGCACTAGAAACAAAGCATCTTAGAAATTGTTCTAATGATTGGTTGACTCTTTCAGTCTGCCCATTAGTCTGAGGATGGAAGGCAGATGAAAATGCCAATGAAGTCCCCAATCGACCACAGAACTCCCTCCAGAACTTAGAGACAAACTGCACCCCTCTATCAGACACAACGTTCTCTGGAACCCCATGAAGTCGTAAAATGTGATTGATGAACAGAGATGCTAACGTACGTGCATTAGGGAGTTTCTTAAGGGGAATCAGATGGCACATTTTAGAAAATCTATCAGTTACGACCCAGATAACAGTCTTCCCTTTTGAAGTCAGTGATAAAATCCATTGAAATGTGGGTCCAGGGTCTCTCAGGCAAAGGGAGAGGATGTAGAAGACCTTCAGGTAATCTACGAGGAACCTTGGACCTGGCACAGACCTCACAGGCCTCAACAAACAGTTTAGTATCTCTGGCCCAAGACGGCCACCAATAATACCGTGAGAGCAGATACTTTGTGCCAGCAATGCCCGGGTGACCTGCTAAAACTGAACAGTGGGTCTCTTCAAGAACTCTGAGTCGAAGGTTGGGGGGTACAAAGAGTTTTCCCTCCGGGATGTTCCTAGGGGCTAGGGATTGTGAATCTACCACCTGGGCGGCAAGGTCAGGTTGGAGGGTGGCAACGACCACACCTGGTGCTAAAATAGTCTCAGGTTCTTCCCTGGGGGCATTGCTGGCCTCAAAGCTGCGAGACAGAGCATCCGCTCGGACATTCTTAGAACCCGGACGGAAGGTAATTTCAAAATGGAACCTGGTAAAAAATAACGCCCACCTTGCCTGTCGAGGAGTAAGGCGCTTAGCTTTATCAAGGTATAAGAGATTTTTATGATCAGTTAAAACCCTGATCTTATGTTTAGCCCCTTCAAGGAAGTGTCTCCACTCATCAAAGGCCCATTTAATGGCCAACAACTCCCTGTTACCAATGTCATAATTACACTCAGTTTTAGAGAACTTCCTTGAAAAATAGGCTACAGGTCTAAGATTAGTGAGGGTCTCGGAACCTTGTGAGAGGACCGCTCCAACCCCCACTTCTGAAGCATCTACCTCGATGATGAATGGCTGATCTAAATCCGGCTGAATAAGCACTGGGGCCTCAGAAAAACATTTTTTCAACTGTCCAAATGCCTGTACAGCTTCGGGACTCCAGTTCACAAGATCAGCTCCTTTTCTGGTTAAGTCAGTCAGTGGTTTGGCAATGACTGAGAAGCCTTTAATAAATTTTCTATAATAATTGGCAAATCCTAAAAATCGTTGCAGGGCCTTTAGACTAGTAGGTCGTTCCCATTTCTCAATAGCAGCCACCTTCAGTGGGTCCATACAGAAGGAGTTAGGGGTGATAATGTAACCCAGAAAAGAGACCTTTTGGATCCCGAACTGGCATTTGGACAGTTTAGCGTACAGATGGTTCAATCTGAGCAATTCCATAACCTTACGAACATGACCTATGTGTGAGGCCCAATCAGGAGAGAAGATTAAAATGTCATCCAGATAAACTACTAAAAATTGACCAAGATATTTACGGAAAACATCATTAACAAAATGTTGAAAAACTGCCGGCGCGTTGCTTAACCCAAATGGCATAACCAGATATTCAAAATGCCCTTCAGGCGTATTAAAGGCAGTTTTCCACTCGTCCCCCTCCCTTATTCTTATCAGATTGTAGGCCCCACGTAAGTCAATCTTAGAGAACCACTGGGCGCCCACAATCTGATTGAATAGATCCGGAATTAGGGGAAGGGGATGTTGGTTCTTAATGGTAATCTTGTTTAGTTCACGATAATCAATGCACGGTCTAAGACCACCATCTTTTTTCCCCACAAAAAAGAACCCAGCCCCTAAGGGAGAGCAAGAGGGACGAATGTGACCTTTGCGAAGGCTGTCCTGGATATATTCTCGCATGGCCTCCCTCTCAGGTCTAGACAGATTGAAGATTCTTCCCTTAGGATACTTGGACCCTGGCATCAAGTCAATCGCACAATCATAAGGTCGGTGTGGCGGTAGCACCTCCACAGCCTTCTCATCAAAGACATCAGAAAAGTCAGATAAAAACTCAGGAATTGCTCCCTCCACAGGAGAACAATCTGTGACATTCAGCGCAATACAATGAGAAGCACAATTCGGCCCCCATTTAATCAATTCCCTGTTAGACCAGTCAAACACAGGATTATGCTGGTCCAACCAGGGCAAACCCAAAATAATGTCAGAGGATAAGTTATCCATAACCAGAAAATCAAGATTTTCTTTGTGAACTGATCCAATTTGCACCTCAAGATGCGGAGTGATGTACTGGATTTTACCCCGGGCCAAAGGGGTAAAATCAGCACCAGTAATAGTTAATGGACATTTAAGCAGAAGAGGGCAAATTCCCAAGCATGACCAAAATGCAGAACTGATAAAATTGGCAGAAGCTCCAGAATCCACATGAGCATACCCAGAAATACACTTATTACCTAAAAACAACGAGATGGGCAACATCAATTTGTTCTTATTTTCTAGAGGTACCTGTGCGCCTGAGTGACTCTCTCGACAGTCACTCAGACGCTGGAGTCTTTTCGCCGGTTGACCAGGCTTGGATGGACATTCTTTCACCCAGTGACCAGACTTGCCACAGTACAGGCAGAGATTGTGCTGTAGCCGAAGAGCTCGTCGGGTCTGGGTGTCAGCAGCACCTAGTTGCATGGGGTCTTCTTGTGACAACAGAGGAACAGAAGGATTAGACTTAGGAGTAAAGTTAGGGAAAGAAAGAGATTTAGAAGCATCAGAGGCGCTCTTTTCCCCACGTCTGTCTCTGAGTCTCCTGTCAACCCTTATTGCCAATGTCATAGTCCCTTCTAACGTGTCAGGGGTAGGGTACACCACTAATAGGTCCTTAAGTTGGTCAGACAACCCCATCCTAAATTGACACCTCAATGCTGGATCGTTCCACCCTGAAGGAACACACCACTGACGGAATTCTGCACAGTACTCCTCTACAGGTCTCTTACCCTGTCGCAGAGAAGTCAGCTGTCGCTCTGCCACAGCGGTTCTGTCTGGGTCATCATATAGTAACCCCAGGGCATCAAAAAATTGGTCCACTGAAGATAATTCCATAGAATCAGGGGGTAACGAAAAAGCCCACTCCTGAGGAGGACCCTGCAAGAGAGACATGACAATGCCGACTCTTTGGGTTTCATCTCCTGAGGAGCGGGGACGTAAACGAAAAAATAATTTGCAACCTTCCTTGAAGATCCTGAAGGCCTTCCTGTCCCCTTTAAATTTTTCGGGGAGCAGAATCGGAGGTTCCAGAGGCATTGCCGCGGTCATGGTCACTTGCCGTGGTGTGGACTCCTGCTCCTGCACCTGTTCTGCAAGATTCTGAACTAGTCTGTTCAGACCTTGCATTTGCTCAACCAGAGCTTTCACAGGATCCATGATGATCCGCAAAAGAAAAAAAAAAATTTTTTTTTTTTTTTTTTTTTAGAGGCTGGCTATTCTGTCATGACAGGCAGGCATAGACAAGACAAAAGACAGTGGGCCCTAGATCTGAACCCACCCACTGTCACCTGCCTACTTGCCTCAGTCGACCCTAAACGGTCGTGGACAACCACGGAGTCGGTCCCTACACTGCGTAGGTGAATACACAAAACGTAGACAGACAAACAAAACACAATAGAGGATAGTCAACTAGCAGGGTCAAAACCAAACAGACAACGCAGTACAAAATCAGAAGGAGAGCGGATAGTCAAATGTCAGGCAAGAGGTCAGAATACGGGTAGAGCAATAGCAAGGGGATTAGGACAGGGCACGCTGGGAAAGGAGCAGGGGAGCTGGGACTAGTAACAACTAATAGCCAGCAGGGAACTGAGGGATCTGACTGCTTTTTATCCTGGATCAGAGACTAGGTCCAGCAGCTGATTGGACCAGCCCTGATCCCAGCACCAAGCTCAGCTGAACAGATCTAGCAGTGCAGTAACCCCTGCACTGCCAGAAGTCTGACAGGCAAGGTAGGTGTGGCTGGAAAGTAAAACACAGTTCATTCAGTGCAAACACAGACAGAAATTCAGCGCTTCCTCGGCCGCCCGGCACGGACTGAGGAGCGCAAAGTCACATTTCTAACAACATCTTTAAGCGATTCATATGTATGCACAAAAAGCAGGAGGTGAAGATGAAAAGAGGAAATTTGGGGAAACATCAGTTGTACAGCATTTTTATGAAAACAATCATAAGGTTTACGATCTTAAATGGTTAATTTTAGAGGAAGTTTTTTATAACAAAGAGAGCGAGACCAAAAAGAAACATTTTGGATTCATTCATTAAATTTTATACAACCAAGAGGTCTAAATGAGATCTGTAATTTTCTGTAAGGATATGTAATGATTTTACCATCTTAAATAGGACGTTTTTTGTGACTTCCCATTTATTTTATTTATTATATACTATGGGGGACATGTATGAAAAGGCGTAAATGCCTTTTTTTAGGCGCAGATGGGGCAAATCGGCATAAAAATATGCGCAAACAGTATTTTTGCCAATATTTTTTTTGCAGAGGGGGTGCGACCTCTGTGTGTGCCACATTTATCATTTTTTTCCAGTGGAGGTTTCAAAATTTTTGCACGGACAGGCTCCATGTGGCAGTGCACCTCTACGTAAATCCTCTGAGCTCCAGAGCTGCGGGGACATTTTTAAGCCCGACGTAAAAAACACCGGACTTCATAAATCTCCCCTATGTCTCTTTTAGTGACACGTGATTCTATGTACTATAAATTGGTAGAGGGTGCACTTAAGAGTATCGCTTGAGAAAGGGGGAGGATCCCTGAAACGTTGCAACATAATACGTCCTAGTCCAGTCCCCTGAGAGTCTCCGATGGACAAGGGGAGCAGATGAGCGCCGCTGCTCTGGCGTAAAGACCAGACTCCTATCGTTGTTGGCACTGTGGTGATGTTATTGTTTTACTAATTGTTGTAATTCCTAACTACTATTTAGCAAAGAAGTTATAGGCAAAGAGAACTGTTTGGTCTGGAATTCTTTACTATTACACATGGATTATACAGCCAAGGTTGGTGACCCGGTTTTATCTGGACTTACATTACACAGTTTGAATTGTAGCACATGCATTGTTGCTTTTTATATGACACAGGAGGCTTCAGGGAAGGCTTTGGTCTGATTGCAGCACCTATAGAGTTCACTGCCGCAATCCACACTCGACATGGGTCGCTGCAGATGCGACAGATGCCCCGATATAATTGACAGCAGTGACCTACCGTGGGATGGCACAGGTGCCGTTCCTGCGCCCATTTCATCCCAGTGCGTAACTGTACGTGTTTGAGCGGTAAGTCACAGCAAAAAAGAACGTACAGTTACGTCTTTAGCCCTGAACGGTTAAATAGCACAATCTTTTGTTTATGCAATTCAGACATTGGATATTTTGTAGATTGTATACTATTGGGTTATGTTCCTATGGTGTGCCCTAGGACCATTGGTCATCGTATCAAACCGTATAAGAACTGTTAGCTGAATACAGTATGTGCAGCCATATATTCTGGAAGCACCATTTTTCATAAGGGCAATGCTCCCTTTTATCTACCTCTGATCACTATGGATTGGTTGGAAGAACATAAGGCTGCCTTGGCCCCAAAACTTACTGGACTCATTGGGCATGTCTGGGATATGCTGAAATGGGCTGTATGATTTCTTCCCATTCCTCCAAAAAATGCACCAATAGAGCTGCTCTAGTCCAGAAATGGGAAATAGAGAATATTTGCCACCTTGTGCAATCTGCTTCTCGACCAAAAATGTGGCCCATTCCATTAATAAGTGACATCATTCAACTATTGTATATGTGTGAAGGTGTGATTTCACCTGTATGTGATGTTTAAGATATACATTCACCATCTCATGTCTCAGAAGGTGTTATTCCGAGACTTGGTGAAAAAAGGAAGTAAATGATGGGGAGCAAAAGGTAACAGCCACATCCTACTATCCAGAAAACCTTGTTGAGAGACAAACTCAATAAAATAAAATATCATATCATTTTATTTCAAAATAAAAAACAGTTGACCCCACATAGAGACTTATAACATTTACATCACTCAACAGTGTTACCAAATTTGTAGGCTTTTCATCTTGTGAAAAAAAAAATGGGTTGTCTTCAGCTAATGTAAAGCTCGACTGTTTATGAAGTATATGTACAGTTTTTGAATCTGGATTTGTATATACATATACACACACACACTTGTACTTGGTATACTTTTTTTTTTTTTTTCTATATCCTAGATCAGTTACGGGGCAAGAGATCCTCTTCTAAGTGACAAACGGCTTTATCCAAACTTTTTCCGCACAGTCCCCAGTGACAATATACAATATTCAGCATTTGTAAAATTATTGAAAAAATTTCATTGGAATTGGGTCGGGATCATTAGATCAGGTGATGAGAGTGGAAAGCGAGAACTACTAGAACTAGAGAAATTATTGAGATCTCATCAGATCTGTGTAGAATTCCGTATTCTTGCATCTGTGAGCCATTATCAGCGTGGCATTTTAAAATTACTGACCTCAACTACTGATGTTATTATTATATGTGGCTCCTATAATCTGTCTTACATCAGGTTTTTGTACAGAGTTGCTCCTGATCTAAATACTAAGACTCTTATACTTCCAAGTTCATGGTCACTTGCGAAAGACCTTTCACTTGACAATGGACGTGGAGTTCCTGCTAATTGTAGTTTAGTGTTTTCTGTTTTCAGTCACAATATTCCTGGAAAAGAATTTTTTAATGTTCTTCACTTACCTGATCGGCCTTCGGATGGGTTGCTGGAAGATATATGGATGACTTTATTCTGTTGTTATTCAGGAAATGTTTTAAAAGATAAACTTTTGCCATTTTTTCAACAAAATTCATATCGCCATTGTTCTGAGGAGATGCAACAAAGGTATACATTTTATGGAGACATGACTCCTTACCAGGTGTATACTGCTGTCTATATTATAGCTGAGGCTTTGCACAAAGCAAATATTTTTCTAAATAACAATAGGAGACTGAGTGCTTCAAACATTTACAACTATAAAAGAAGAGTGAGTAAATAATAATAATAATAATAATAATAATAATAATAATAATAATAATAATAATGCCTTTATTTACAAAATGTATATTATATAAATATTTCAGATTACACATTGCAATCCCACAGTGCTTTGCTTAGCTTGTCATTACTGTCCTTACTAGGGCCCACAATTTATGGCTATGTTCACACTACGTATAAGACCGGCCGTTCCGTGACCCCGGCGGGGTCACGGAACGGCTGGTCTGTGCCCGGATCATCGCGGACGGTACTCAAGTACCAGCCGGATGATCCGTACGGCCGCAGAGTTCTGATGCGGGCGCATCACAGCGCGTCCACATCAGAGCTTCCCCCTGCAAACAGTGAAATGACAGGCATTTCTGCGGCCGGAATTCACTGAATTCCGGCCGCAGAAAACTGACATGTCAGTTATTTGCAGCCCCGTATGGGATCCCGGCCCGAGCATATACGATGTGTATGCGCTCTGGCCGGGATCCCATTAAAATTAAGGTATTGTTCCACCCCGCAAAAACTATGGCCGTTGTTGCCATCAGCAACAACGGCTGTAGTTTTACGTAGTGTGAACATAGCCTATATCTGTATGTTTGGGAGTATACGAGGAAACCCATACAAACACACAGAGAACATACATACTCTTGGCTGATGTTGGTTTGGTGGGATGCAAACCCAGGGCCTGAGTGTAACAAGGCGGTGATGCTAACTAGAAATGAGCTAAGCAGACGAAAATTTGTTTCGTAAGGTTCTCAAATTTTGCTTTGGATTTGATAATATTCACTAATTGAATGCAAAGGAATCTCATTAAACAGCCAAACTATAGTAGCTACAATAGTAGCGATTTTCCTAACAGATGTTGTTGTTACTGTGTCAAAAATGGAAAAATGACAATTAAAAAAAAAAAAGTTAATCAGCCAATCAATCATTTAATTTCTGTCATGGACAGCAGTGTGCCTTGGTAGAAAAGCGTCATAAAATATATAAACTTTCTTATTAACCATTTGACATGTTCCAATCCCCCTTCAAGTACCCTTTCACCTCTTGTGTGACACCCTTTTTATCCCATTAATTTAAGTGCAACCAATTTAAGTCCCAATTTAATTTCGATTTCTGTTTATTTCAGTTTGATTTTAATGTAGACGTAGAGTGACACAGTATGAGCTGCAGTCTGGAGACAATTCAAATAACTGGCCATCATCATTTGTAGTGATGTAGTGATGATCCCAACGGGTTTGGATGAAGTCTCCAGCTCCTAGTAAGACCCATTGGTCAGGCGAGTACTAGCAAGGCTGGTACTGTGGAAAAGATCCTTTGAAATCCAAGCTCCACAGCAGTCAGTAGTCAATCCCAGAGTCAGCACTCATTAGAAGGGTCCTCACGTAGTAGTGCCAACACTAATGCTTTCCAAAGGCAGCAGAAATCCTCTTCTCATGTATCGGCCACAAGTCAGCTTTGAAGGACCATCAGCAAGAGAGCTTCTGTCAAGCCTAGCGCTCCCCCAAGAGTCTCAGCCACTCTACCCTGAAGATCTTTTACCACCACCACCCAACTGCCACTTCTTGCCCGTAACCACCAACAGCTGCAGCTACCATAGTGCACCCCATCTCTTCAAGTCAGAGGTCGGCAGCCTCACTTAGGAGCAGGAGGTCAAGAAAATGTACATTTGCCTCCTCCATGGAGACCAGTGTGAAAACACCTCCCTGCTGAGACAACAGTCCCAGTGTGAAGCCATCACAACAAGACAGCACTACGTCAGCACCCACCTTATGGCAAAAATGCTAAATGGATCGGCTAATCGTCGCTTTTACGCAGAACTGCAATTTCCAGGTCACCCATTGGCAGATGGTGCATGATGTCTGCAGATTTGTGGTACCATTTGAGGAAGATACTCTGTTGGTCAGCCACAATGATTACGGTAGAAATGACATACCTCATCATGGAAACTGCATTGAGGAACATCATAAGGTCTACCATGTGAAGCTGAGCCCGGAGAAGTGGTGGTGCACAAAAGTGACCCACACAAACATGGGTAGAACATGAAAACTCTTAACACAAGTTGCCCTTGGTGTGATTTGAACCCAGGACCCCAGTGCTGCAAGGCTGCAGTGTTACCCAATGAGCCAACATCAGCCAGCTACCAGGGACTTGCTGGTGTCTCTTTAAGAAAATTCCCCACACAAATATTTGCCCCATAAGTATTTACTTTTTTTGTTTATCAAGTAATATCCCCCTTTACACCCCCAATAATACGATAATCCACTAGGAAATACACTTTGGTAATTTGCATACTTTTAAAGAATCACAATTTCAGATTTACAGTACTGCCCATTGTGTAGACCATTTTCAACACAGATATATATTATCCACAGTAGTTTAATGGCTCCACAAAGTGCACCATGTAACCCACACCCCAAAAAGGTATTATCCAGGCACAAATCCTAATGACCATGTTTCTCAAAGATGACATTTTACTTCTTGTTACCATAGCCGTGGAGTTTTTAGTCACTGGCACTTGTGACAAGGAGTAGTAGCATTCATGTTACATTTTAACGGACACACATGGTGACTGGCTGATAAATGTTCTTGGGTTTTTACAATATGACCAGAATAGTTCAACAAAGGGTACTTATTGTGTGGGTTTTTAACTGCTCTCGTGGTTTCTTTAGTGGTATAATGCTATAGAAATATTTCGTCCTGTGGTATATATCAAAGAGGATGATTCCTTTTAACTGTGATAGAACAACCTTCTAAAGCTACTACCAGCAGCAATTTGTTGCTGAAGGCCAGGTTACCTTGTGTGATTTAGTGTGCATTCACACATGAATGGTTGATCGAACTCAATAAATTAAGAGGGATCTAATTAAGTTACTTATATAGGAGCTACGGACACTACTGTTGCCTCAAAAGATGGGACAGGCCACGGATGTAACCAAATTGGGAGGGGTTCAATGGAAATGGAGGGGTTTGATGCGGATTTGAAAGGAACTTCACTGAGCAGGAACACTGGGTTAACGTCAAACACCGCAGCCACAGACTGGTTTGAATGGACACTGAATTCACACCACCCATGTCAGGAACTTACCTGACCACATCTGACCCGGCTGGAGTGCAGCGTGATGTGCGGCCCTCGGCCGAGCGTTGTAAGCTCAGCTGAGTAGAGTAAGGCTCAGGCTATAGACGCATCTGCCACCCGGCTTGCAGCCTGCTCATGTGTGCATTGTCAGGACTCAGGAGTCCGGACCAATCACATTGTGGTCTGGGCTCCTGGTCCTGTATTTAAAGAGCCATCGGTCATTACCTGATCGCTGGCTATTAGGTTTACTCCTGGTCCCAGCTCCCCCGTGTCTTTTTATGCGTATCCCTAATCCCACAGACTGCTCGACTTGTTATCTGACCTCCCACCTGACCTGTGACTATCCAATTGTATTGCTGATTTTGTACTGCGTTGCCCTTGTGGTTTTTGACTTGGCTTGTTTACCATTCTCTATTGTGTTTGTCTATCTGTCTTGTTTAGTTTGTCACATATACAGCGTAGGGAACGCCTTCATGGTTGTCCTCGGCTGTCTAGGGCCGACGGAGGCAAGTATGTAGGGACAGTGGGCGGGTTCAGACCTAGGGCCCACTGTCTTGTTGTGTTTATACCCCCTTGCCCTGACAACCCACTGACTGATAAAAGGAATTTTTTTCGCAACACCAAGTGACTTGGTATAATGTCCAGCTAGCACCCATTTAATTGGATTAATAGCCAGCCAGCACGCATTGACTTGGTATAGTGCACACCCAGTGACTTGGTATAATGCCCAGCCAGTACCCATTGACCTGTTATAATGCCCAGCCAGCACCCAGCAATTTGGTACAATGCCCAGCCAGCACCCATTGATTTGGTAGAAAGTCCAGCCAGCACTTATTGACTTGGTATAATGCCTAGCCAGCACCAATAGACTTGCTACAATGCACACCCAGTGACTTGGTTTAAAGCCCAGCCAGTACCCACTGACTTGTTATAATGCCTAGCCAGAACACATTGACTTGGTATAATGAACACCCAGTGACTCAGTATAATGCCCAGCCAGCACCCTTTAACTTGATATAAATCCCAGCCAGCACCCATTAATGTGGTATAATGCACACCCATAGACTTGGTATCATACCCAGAAAGCACCCATCCACTTGGTTTAATGCCAAGCAAGTGTGAGCCATGTACTGGTGTGGGCTCCCCTGGACACAGCGATCAAGGAAAGCGACTCAACCACCAGTTTAACTTAAACTACATCTTATTAAAAAACACACACACACACACACACACACACACACTTGTTTATACCAGAAGGTAATAACAATTTAGATAACCCCTGTGCTACACAGCGTGGTGCCCAGATATATTTTGTATAAACACATACACAATAATTTAATGTACTAGCATTAACCCTTAGAGGACCGGGCCAGTTAAAATATTTGCGTTTTCGTTTTCTCCTCCTTGTGCTTAAGAGGCCATAGCAGTTGCATTTTTTCACCTAGAAAACCACATGAGCCCTTATTTTTTGTGCCACTAATTGTACTTTGCAATGACAGGCTATATTTTTTTTAATAAAGAACACTGCGAAACCAGAATCAAATTCAATATGTGGTGAAATTGGAAAAAAAAAAAACAAAACGCATTTCTTTTATTTTTATTTATTTTTATTTTATTTTATTTTTTTTTCATTTTTACGCCGCTCGCCCTGGGCTACAACTGATTTTTTTATATATGTTTCTCAAGTTGTAACAATTACAATGATATGTAACATATAGAACTTTTATTGTATTTGATGACTGGTAAAAAATTCAAACCATTTTTAACAAATATATGTTCCTTAAAATTGCTCTATTCCCAGGCTTATAGCGCTTCTATCCTTTGGTCTATGGGGCTGTCACGGAGGGGCGATCCTTACATCCGGCATCGGCTGTGGGTCTGCACCATGATGGAGCTGATCCCGGCTCGGCACTCAATTGCTTTCGGCTGCATCTCATTGATCTATGCGGTATAACTATACTGCATATATCTCAATGAGAGATCAGTGTAGTTATACTAGAAGTCCCCCAGGGAAATAACCCTAACCCCAGGGGGGAATAACCCTAACCCCAGGGAGAATAACCCTAACCCCAGGGAGAGTAACCCTAACTGCAGGGAAAATAACCCTAACGCCAGGGGGGCTTCTAGTATAAGTGTAAAAAAAAAAAAAAGAAAAGTGTTATCAATAAAAAGCCCTGTCCCCTAATAAAAGTTTGAATCACCCCCCTTTTTCCATGTTATTAATAAAAATAAATAAACATGTTTGGTACCGCCTCGTGCGTAATCACCCAAAATATTAATTTATCAAATTCCTGATCAAAAAGGCTCATATGCGCAATCAAGGTACCAATAGAAGGAACACATCATGCCGCAAAAAATGACACCTCACACAGCCCCATAGACCAAAGCATAAAAGCGCTATAAGCCTGGGAATGGAGCGATTTTAAGGAACATATATTTGTTAACAATGGTTTGAATTTTTTACAAGCCATCACATGAAATAAAAGTTATACATGTTACATATCGTTGTAATCGTAAAAACTTGAGGAACATATATAACAAGTCAGTTTTACCCCAGGGAAAATGGTGTAAAAATAAATACCCCCCAAATAAAAACAATGCTTTTTTTTTTTTTTTTTCAATTTTACCACACATTGAATCTTTTCCTGGTTATGCAGTGTACTTTATGCAAAAATTTCAGCCTGTCATTGCAAAGTACAATTAGTGGTGCAACAAATAAGTGCTATGGCCTTTTAAGCACAAGGAGGAAAAAAACGGAAGTGCAAACATGCAAATTGGGTCGGTCCTCCTAAAGTTAAACGTACATATCATTTATTTGATTAGTTATTACAGCTGTATTCCTATAAGCTGAAAAACGTCCTTAGTCCATCAGGAAAAATGCAAAATAGTAGAAATCTGTTATACAGTGAATAAACGTACATCTAGTTTGTGTACTTGCATTTCTTGAGTTATTACAGCTGTATTCCTATAAGCTTAAAAAGGTCCCCTGTCCGGCAGGAAAAGTATGAAATAGTAGACCAGTTATACAGTTATATAGTGATTAAAAGTACATCTTGTACATCAGCTGACATACATTCTTTGTCCGTCAGGAAAAATACGGAATACTTCACATCTGTTTTGTTATTAGTAATTAATTGTACAACTGATTTGTGTATGTGGATTTATCAAGAGTGGGTAGATCTGTTGATTTTTATTTTAGTCCTATAAAGGGCTCCAATATGCAAGATCTATATGCACACTTCACTCTTTAAACAAAACCAAAAATGGTATGAGGGGAAAGATGTTAAAAAGAACCCCCCATCCAATAGATAGATGCAAGACCAAATATAAGAAAATTATTGTTCTTTATTAAATATATAAAAAAAAAAATCAACAATAATGATATACATATAATGGGAGCTGGAGCCTTCACAAATGACCCGGTATCACCAGGGATACACAGGACAGATTTAAATTACAAGCCTGCAGTGGCACACGTGTGGGAGTATGTACCTGATTGGTCTAATGGGATATAAAAAGAGAGAGCTCAGTACTTGTGACATCACCCTCGATAAAGCAATACGCGAAACGTGCTTCAGGTGAGTGGTGCAGTGGTTACATGTGCTAGGCACACACTAGGCGGTAATGTATATTGATTTCTGATGTGATCCATTTACCCTTATCCACTGTGAGTTATATTTCTTGTCCTATATGTGCCCAGTGCCCATTACACATGTATGTAAACTACCTATTTACTAATATTTGGTCTTGCATCTATCTGTTGGATGGGGGGTTCATTTTAACATCTTTCCCCCACATACCAATTTTGGTTTTAATTTTTTTTTCTATCCTCTATCTAAGATTTCATATCTATCTTGTGAACATGGTGAGAACCAGATGTGGTAAACGAGCAATATCAGGTGTAGGAAGGTGAGATAGAGGTAGTGCACAAGGTAGTGGCTCCGCCACGTTCTGGCCCTGTCACTACCAGCACATCTACTGCCTCCTCCTCCACTTCCAAGCCAAAGCGGCCCTCTTCTACCGATGTGCCGGTGCAGCACGACCAAGCACCATCTCCACTCAAAAATCCTGTCGGCCACTCCCCACCGCCACCAATACGGCTGACACCTTCTCCTACCACCAGTGTGACCTGCATGCCGTAGAGCTGCAAGTCCAGCAGCCAGCCTTCTGTGAACCAGGTGTGAGAGCATAAAAAATGCTTTCTCCCCAACCATCCCAAAGCCCAAAAAAATTTATGGCGGCATTGCCAGGCTGTTGGCTTTCAAAAAGTTGCCTTTACGCCTGGTGGACACAGATGGCTTCCACCACGTTCTGGCCCTGGCATGTCCCCTAGCAGGCATTTCTTTGCAAGAAAAGCTGTCCCTGTCCTGGTAAAGCACATTGCAGAAAATATCTCAAGCGCGTTGGCTGCATCTGTGTCCACCTAGGTTCATCTGACTACAGACACATGGACCAGTAAGCACAGTCAAAGTCAAAGCTAGCGTTTCAAGTGTTTTAACTGAATATATTTTTGAAAAACACACCTGTATGAACGTGATGCTCACTACATCCTCTTTCTCCTCATCCTCTTTGTAGGCCTTAAAATGGTCTTTTTTAAATGCCTTTTTCTCTCCTGCTACCAGATTTCGGTGAATAGCAACCTCTGGGTTCCCCCACTGGGCTTTTCTCGCTGCCACCAATGGTACCAATTTATCCTCACTGGATAAAAAGCCAATTTTTGACAGTCTGCATTGCAGATCCACTTTTTTTCAATAATCTCTTCATCTGTTAGATGTATCGATGTTTCTTACAGAGGAGTTTGTGGTTTGATTTTATCCTGAGTGGGTACAGAGCCCATTTTTGACAGTCTGCATTGCAGATCCACTCCCCCCCCCCCCAATAATCTCTTTATTTGTTAGATGTGTTAGGAATATAACTTTGCACTCCTCGGTCCGTGCCGTGCGGTCAAGGAAGCGCTGAGTTTGAATTGTGTTGTATTTGCCATCCACACCCGCTTTTCCTGGCAGACTCCTGGCAGTGCAGGGGTTACTGCTCTGCTTGATCTTCTCAACTGAACTTGCTGCTGGGATCAGGGCTGGTCCTATCAGGGGTCCTTTGGGGTGTGCGAGCTGTGCGGTTGCACAGGGCGCATCACTCCTGGCCAGCTGGGGGGGGCGCTCTGGCAGACAGTCAGCTGCACACTTAACTGGTCTGGCAGACAGACGTTCTGTCTGTCTGCCAGAGCGCCCCCCTAGCTGGCCACCTGCCCTCCTTGCATAGGGGTTTGTATTGGGTCGCTCCAGACAATAGACGGGCTAGGAACCTGGCAAAATAATGTGTCGGGTAAATCCCGTTAAGCTCCGCCCCTCGCCGACAAGCACCGCCCCCGGCACCCACCACAGGTGGGAGGCTGACTCTTTCCTTGCGACATTGCAAGCAAATTAAGGGAGAAGGATGTATAATAAAATATAACTTTTATTGTTTCCACTTTAAGAATAAATCTGACACACAGTGTTATGTACAATAGTGATATATATACAAAGAGTTATCGTAGTCTCCAATCTGTCTGCAAATATCAATGTCCGCTAGTCAAGGGTCCAACCCGCAATGAGTATCCACTCTTCCAGGTACATCAGAGGTTAACCCCTAGCATCAGACAGAAGCAGTAATGTTTTCTCACAGATTCTGACCTAAGCACCACAGTAGACCAGCTACCATATCCTACCCACTGTTAGGCTAGTGTCGCCAAATGCACAGAAATGGGAAGTCAGGTATGTCAATCACTGGTCAAGAACTGTCAACAAAGTACCAATTACCACGCCCAACGCGTTTCAAAGACCAATGCCCGTCTTATCATCAGGGGCCAAGCGGTCAACAAGTACATGGTACGTATTCAAAACATTATAAACATGTGTGAACAACAACAACAACACATGATCGAGGGATGGTGCTTCCAGCGGGGACCAACAGTGGCCGATATACTCACTATCCTGGGAGCAGCATAAACCAGCAGGTGTTAGTGTCCAGTATATAGCAGTGGCTGTACCGGACACTGTGAAGGAGGATGAAAGAAGCAGTATAAGAACCCATATGAGTGTATTCAGTAATGTCAAATTGGGTAATAATGTATTGTTAAATATACTTACTCAACCTGCTAGGTCAGTTAGCTGTTGCGTGAGTGTAGCCAGCCGTATCAGTGCCTACCTAAAGATAGAGTATGCTCAGTATTAGCTAGCTAGACATGAGACAACGCAAGCAAGATACCCGCACTGGTAAGATACTCACTGAATGGTCCTCTCCTCTGAGACTTGCACTCCTGCATCCCGCAGTGGCAGAATGTCGGGAGCGTTAGTCGCGGCCCCGCTTTATCCCGGGGACGCGGACTCGGGCACGTGTGTGACGTCATCACGGCCTCCGGAGCGCACCAGACACTGTGCACTCCCCCAGATCCGCCCACAGTGGGAGTGGCCCGCCCCGTATAGTAAACAGAACGGCGTGCTGGTGATAGATGTGCTCCGGAGTCCGCAATACCCACTTAGCCGCTCGATGTAGTAATAATCGGCGCTAAATTGAAAAAAGGCAGGCTCATGGAGTAGTTAAGAACCTGGTTTAGAGGATGGCTAAAATATCGGCTTGGAACTAGTTACAAATAGTGGTCTACTGAGGTCAGCTTGCTTACATATATAGCTGCAGCTAGATATACAGATAGCCCGTGTTAAGTGATAGGTCAGGCAATATCCCTTTAAATGAATAACATTGAAATGACTAAAATTACTATACACTGTTAGGTGACTGGACACATTTAGCGGGAGTTTGGTGTGTAACAAGAGAGGGGTAAGGGTAGGTGAAAACGTCTCGTGGTGGGTCTATACAATCCCTAAAATTCCCAACACTAGGACCCTATGCCTAGGTGGGGTGGCCGTCCTAAGAAGGACGGTCCCACACGAGAACCTAACCTATTTGGCCCTATTATACCCTACCCTCATCTACTGGCTCAATTAGCTCAATCATTAGTCCACTAGGACCGTCCCTTGCTACCTGAAGGAGCCAGTATAAACCGCTAATTAGTTAAGCAATTAGATGAAACACGCAAAGTTGATGGTTTCATTTAGACCTTTAGGTGAGATTGTCTGTAGAGAATAAATCCACCTGCTCTCTTTTTGTAGTAAAGCTCTGTCAAGATCACCACCTCTAGCTGAGGGTTTCAGGCAATCTATGGCTATGAAAGAGAGTGATTCCGGGTTGCCCCCATGGTGTTTATGAACATGTCTGGCCAGAGGGGTATCTCGCTGGTTTCTGATGTCTCCTAGATGTTCAAGGATTCTCCTTCTCCACTCTCTAATTGTTTTCCCTACATATTGTTGTTGGCAGGTGCAAGTGGCCAGATAAATTACGGCTTTACTACTACAGTTAAGAAAAGTGTTGATGGTGAATGTTTTCCCTGTGTATGTACTCGTGAAGTATTTTGTCCTACTCACGTATATCTATCTGCAGCTATATATGTAAGCAAGCTGACCTCAGTAGACCACTATTTGTAACTAGTTCCAAGCCGATATTTTAGCCATCCTCTAAACCAGGTTCTTAACTACTCCATGAGCCTGCCTTTTTTCAATTTAGCGCCGATTATTACTACATCGAGCGGCTAAGTGGGTATTGCGGACTCCAGAGCACATCTATCACCAGCACGCCGTTCTGTTTACTATACGGGGCGGGCCACTCCCACTGTGGGCGGATCTGGGGGAGTGCACAGTGTCTGGCGCGCTCCGGAGGCCGTGATGACGTCACACACGCGCCCGAGTCCGCGTCCCCGGGATAAAGTGGGGCCGCGACTAACGCTCCCGACATTCTGCCACTGCGGGATGCGGGAGTGCAAGTCCCAGAGGAGAGGACCATTCAGTGAGTATCTTACCAGTGCGGGTATCTTGCTTGCGTTGTCTCATGTCTAGCTAGCTCATACTGAGCATACTCTATCTTTAGGTAGGCACTGATACGGCTGGCTACACTCACGCAACAGCTAACTGACCTAGCAGGTTGAGTAAGTATATTTAAAAATACAATATTACCCAATTTGACATTACTGAATACACTCATATGGGTTCTTATACTACTTCTTTCATCCTCCTTCACAGTGTCCGGTACAGCCACTGCTATATACTGGACACTAACACCTGCTGGTTTATGCTGCTCCCAGGATAGTGAGTATATCGGCCACTGTTGGTCCCCGCTGGAAGCACCATCCCTCGATCATGTGTTGTTGTTGTTGTTCACACATGTTTATAATGTTTTGAATACGTACCATGTACTTGTTGACCGCTTGGCCCCTGATGATAAGACGGACATTGGTCTTTGAAACGCGTTGGGCGTGGTAATTGGTACTTTGTTGACAGTTCTTGACCAGTGATTGACATACCTGACTTCCCATTTCTGTGCATTTGGCGACACTAGCCTAACAGTGGGTAGGATATGGTAGCTGGTCTACTGTGGTGCTTAGGTCAGAATCTGTGAGAAAACATTACTGCTTCTGTCTGATGCTAGGGGTTAACCTCTGATGTACCTGGAAGAGTGGATACTCATTGCGGGTTGGACCCTTGACTAGCGGACATTGATATTTGCAGACAGATTGGAGACTTCGATAACTCTTTGTATATATATCACTATTGTACATAACACTGTGTGTCAGATTTATTCTTAAAGTGGAAACAATAAAAGTTATATTTTATTATACATCCTTCTCCCTTAATTTGCTTGATTTTGATAGTGAAGGACAGATGCAACTTTGTGGTTTGATGTACCTTATTAACATTGCTTGTTTGGACTTGCGACATTGCAGCCTGCAGTGTGCTCAGGTCCCATCAGTGTGGTGACCTGTGACCCCTGCCCAGCCATGTGCCTCCTCCCTCCTCCTCCTCAGCAATTTGTGCAGCCTCCAGGATCCTGTGCCCCTGCTGTAAGTCTGATGATTTCCTCTCCTCTGTCTCTCTAGCTTTTTATCCTCCCTCCCATCTACCTCTTTTCTATCTATCTATCTATCTATCTATCTATCTATCTATCTATCTATATATCTATCTAATCTATCTCCTATCTATCTATCTATCTATCTATCTATCTATCTATCTATCTATCTATCTATCTCCTATCTATCTATCTATCTATCTATCTATCTATCTATCTATCTCCTATCTATCTATCTATCTATCTATCTATCTATCTATCTATCTATCTCCTATATATCTCCTATCTATCTATCTATCTATCTATCTATCTATCTATCTATCTATCTCCTATCTATCTATCTATCTATCTCCTATCTATCTATCTATCTATCTATCTATCTATCTATCTATCTATCTCCTATCTATCTCCTATCTATCTATCTATCTATCTATCTATCTATCTATCTATCTATCTATCTATCTCCTATCTATCTATATCCTATCAGCTGAAACAGTGCACAACTACTACCCCCAGCATACCCCAACAGCTAAACAGTGCACAACTACTGCCCCCAGCATACCCCAACAGCTAAACAGTGCACAACTACTGCCCCCAGCATACCCCAACAGCTAAACAGTGCATACCTTATATCTATCTATCTATCTATCTATCTATCTATCTATCTATCTATCTATCTACCTATATCTATCCATCTACCTATCTATCTCCTATCTATCTATCTATCTATCTATCTACTATTATCTATCTATCTACTATTATCTATCTCCTATCTATCTCCTATTAGCTGAAACAGTGCACAACTACTGCCCCCAGCATACCCCAACAGCTAAACAGTGCATACCTCCTATCTATCTATCTATCTATCTATCTATCTATCTATCTATCTATCTCCTATCTATCTATCTATCTATCTATCTACTATTATCTATCTCCTATCTATCTCCTATCAGCTGAAACAGTGCATAACTACTGTCCCCAGCATACCCCAACAGCTAAACAGTGCACAACTACTGCCCCCAGCATACCCCAACAGCTAAACAGTGCACAACTACTGCCCCGAGCATACCCCAACAGCTAAACAGTGCACAACTACTGCCCCCAGAATACCCCAACAGCTAAACGGTGCATAACTACTGCCCCCAGCATACCCCAACAGCTAAACAGTGCATAACTACTGCCCCCAGCATACCCCAACAGCTAAACAGTGCACAACTACTGCCCCGAGCATACCCCAACAGCTAAACAGTGCACAACTACTGCCCCGAGCATACCCCAACAGCTAAACAGTGCACAACTACTGCCCCGAGCATACCCCAACAGCTAAACAGTGCATAACTACTGCCCCGAGCATACCCCAACAGCTAAACAGTGCACAACTACTGCCCCCAGCATACCCCAACAGCTAAACGGTGCATAACTACTGCCCCCAGCATACCCCAACAGCTAAACAGTGCACAACTACTGCCCCCAGCATACCCCAACAGCTAAACGGTGCACAACTACTGCCCCCAGCATACCCCAACAGCTAAACAGTGCATAACTACTGCCCCCAGCATACCCCAACAGCTAAACAGTGCATAACTACTGCCCCGAGCATACCCCAACAACTAAACAGTGCACAACTACTGCCCCCAGCATACCCCAACAGCTAAACGGTGCATAACTACTGCCCCCAGCATACCCCAACAGCTAAACAGTGCATAACTACTGCCCCGAGCATACCCCAACAGCTAAACAGTGCATAACTACTGCCCCCAGCATACCCCAACAGCTAAACAGTGCATAACTACTGCCCCCAGCATACCCCAACAGCTAAACAGTGCATAACCCCCTGCACGGTAAACAGTGTAATCGCCAAATAGGCCAAGTCCAAATTTGCTGTGTTTTAGTGAAGTCACATCTCAGAGATCACATACATAACAGTTGGGGGGGGGGGGGGGTAGATGATTGATAGATAGATACATAGATAGATGGCACTTCTATCGGGGGTCGGGTGGTCTGGGGTTTAGGGGTGGAGCTTGTTGTAATTGGATTTAGTATATCGTATCTAAATACTACAGCCTCCTGTCTCGTTTGTGGTTTTATTGTGGGGGTCGTCTGGAGGGATGGGAGGCTGTGAGATTTAGGAAGGGGGGGGCGCCAAAAGAAAGTTTCGCACAGGGCGCCATCTACCCTAAGGCCGGCCCTGGGTCCTATCATCTGCTGGACTCAGTCTCTGATCCTAGATAAATAGCAGCGAGTTTCTTTCTTCCCTGCTGACCATTTGAGTTCACTCGCCTGCTCAGCTCCCTGTTTAGTTACTCTGATTTCTGTATTCTGGACCTTCTGCATCTGACCTCGACTATTCTCCTGTTTGCTGTTTTGTACTTCGCCGCCCGACTGTTGCTGACCTGGTTTGTCTGACACCTGTTATTGTGGTTTGTTCGTCTGTCCATGCTTTGTGTGTCGCATCTATTCAGTGTAGGGACCGACTCCGTGGTTGTCCGGGCCATTTAGGGCCGTCCGTGGCAAGTAGGCAGGGTCAGTGGGTGGGGTCAGCTCAGGGCTCACTGTCCGTGTCTTGTCAGACTGCCTTTGCCATACTGACCATAACAAGATGTATCAATGTTTCTTACAGAGGAGTTTGTGGTTTGATTTTTATCCTAAGTGGGTACAGAGCCCATTTTTGACAGTCTGCATTGCAGATCCACTTTTTTTCCCCCAATAATATCTTCATCTGTTAGATGTTCTTAAAGCCAAATTTTAGGCTATGATTTTACAGTTTACTGTTCTGGAGGATAATTACAGTTTCTACATATAGGTGTCAAAATTAACCCGGACATTTCCCATTGAGGGGTGTCCTATGCCTTCATTTCTTTTTGTAGCTGTTTTAAAGGCAGAGGCCAGCAGCTCGGTAAAGGCCACATTATGGGCTGTTTTTTTTCATCTTCAATTTCAAATCAAATCAAAAGAACAGACAGTGAAAATGCAGCATGGTCATAGTGATGCTTTAGAACATCTTCACATTCTTGCAGTTCTCTTCTGTATTTCAGGTACACATAGTAAAAGCTATCCATTTCATTTTAGTTTCCTTTAACCTCTTAAGGACCCATGACGTACCGGCACGTCATGGATCACTGTCACTTAAGGACCCATGACGTGCCGGTACGTCATCCCTTTAAACGGGCGCCGCGGCCGGCCGGGTCCCGATCGGGGGAGATAGCCTGCTATAATACATAGCAGGCCATCTCTCCCTGTCGGCATGGAGGGTTGTTAACCCCCCCCATGCCGACGATCGCCGCTATTGGCTGATAAGCCCATAGCGGCGATCGGAACCTTTCCGGGCCATCGGTGGCCCGATGACCCGGAAAAAAATGGCGGTCGGTGCTGTCCGAGGACGGCACCGACCGCCATTACTGTAAAAAGTAATGGTGGTCACGGTACCACCGTCCCGATCGCCGTGAACGGCCGGCCAGCCGGCCGGCCGTTCACGGCGATCAAAGTCCCCACAAGTAATAAATACCTGCTCCGGACCCCTCAGCTAGGTAGCTGAGGGGTCCGGAGCAGGTATTTGTACATTACTCACCTGTCCCGGGGTCCTGATCGGCGTCTTCCGGGTTCCCGGCGTCCACTTCCTCTTGTCGGGACTTCGGCTTCTTCCGTGAGTCCCGATCGGCTGTTTCCGGCTCCAGCGTCGTCTATTTTCGTATTTTTCCGGCTCCAGCGTCGTCTATTTTCGGATCTTGCGCTCTGCTGCCCCCTAGCGGCTGATAAGTGTAATACACGTATCAGCCACTACAGGGATGTTCAGAATGTAGTAAAAAAAAAAAATTTTTTCCCAATTTTTTTTTTTTCTATTTTCCGCACCCTATCGCCGCTGAGTGTTGATCAGCATCGCACGAAAGTGCGCTGCTAATCAGCAACTCCTCCTTTTTGGCGTAGGGTGTTTTTTTTTTATATCCTACTGCCACGGTCTGCTTATAAGTGCCGAACATAAGTGCGGCATTCATCAGCAACACCATTTTTGGCGTAGGTTTTTTTTGTATACTTACTGTAAAAAACACGTAAAAAAACACTACATTACACCACACTACATTGAATAAAGTTTTACACTACACCACTACATACCCCATATACCAATCCCCATATAAAGATGGCCCCCAGGGTGTTTTCGGTGTCGGACGCATACATTATTATTGCCTCCGACACCGAAACAGCCAGTGAGGATGAATTGGGGGGATCCTTCTTTCCTCCATTCATCCTCATCCTCCTCATCATCCAGTGACGTGTCTGGGAGTAGCGTAGCGTACGCTGCCCCCCAGACACGTCTTTTCCGCCAGTACCGTCCCAATAAGAGATGACGGTATGGCGTGAAATTCTACAAACTCTGTGAGAGTACCTCAGGGTACACTTACAGATTTAGGGTACGTGCACACTGCGGAATGGCGAAGGATAACCCTTCGTGCATTCCGCAGCTGGCACCCGCCGGCGGACTGATGCAGGGGCGCGTCTCCGCCTGTGTCATAGACTCTATCCTATGCATGGGCGGATTCCATTATCCGTCATTCCATCAACACGTTGGACGCAGAGCGGAATCCGCCCGTGCATAGAATGGAGTCTACGACACGGACGGAGACGTGCGCCTGCATCAGTCCGCCGGCGGGTGCCAACTGCGGAATGCACAAAGGGTTATCCTTCGCGATTCCGCAGTGTGCACGTACCCTTAGAGTGTATGAAGGAAGGGACACTCGAATCCAGCCGCCAGATGCCCCCCCCCCCATCCTCGGAGTTAGTGGGGAGATCGTCCGGGAACTGATCTTCCCACTGCTGGATAAAGGTCACCACCACCCGTACGGGGATAACCTTTATACCAGCACCCCCTCTTCCGGTCCCTCGCTGCCCGAGCTACTGTAGCTTGCGGCACGATCCGAACATATCAGAAGTAGTAATAGAGCCCTAATATTTAGCAGCCATGGAGCGGACCCAGCGCTTCTGGATATGAAGGACCCCGTATCGCACCAGGACAACATTTTCCAGGTGACGTCCCCCACACTGGAGAACAGGAGACCCCAGAAGAAGTGCAGAGTGTGGGGTAACAGGGGGATCAGGAAGGACACCATTTACCAGTGTGACACCTGTCCTGATCCCCCCGGCCTCTGCATACTGGATCGCTCCAAGGCGCACTACACGTCATTGGGGTTCTACATTATCTAAATTCTGTCCCTTATTCCTATTTCAGGGGTCACGTTGATCCAGGGATTATTCTGATCGCCATTATGGAGTCGGGAAGGAATTTTTCCCCTGTGATGAGGCTACTGTCGTCTGCCTCACGAGGGGTTTTTGCCTTCCTCTGGATCAACACAGGTTGAATTTGATGGACACCTGTCATTTCCAACCTTATAAACTAATAATTGGCCTAATACCCCCAAATAAATTAGAATTGTCCCTTTTCCCCAGCTAAGTAGGTATGGCTGCCATTCCCATTAGAGGAGGCCATGATGCAATTACAAAGCCTCTGTGCGGCCAGGACAGTAGAAACCCCCCACAAGTGACCCCATTCTGGAAACTACACCCCATAAGGAATCTAACAAGTGGGGCAGCGGGTATATGGCCCCCTGGTGACGGCCACATTTGGGACGTGAAAATGAAAAAAATGGTATTTTTTATTTTCACGGCACATGTCCTACACATGTGCCCATCACTAGTGGGGTCCATATGCTCACTGCACCCCTTGTTAGATTCCTTATGGGGTGTAGTTTCCAGAATGGGGTCACTTGTCGGGGGTTTCTACTGTTCTGGCAGCACAGGAGCTTTGTAATTGCGACATGGCCTCCATCCCCCATTCCAGCCTCTAAATGGCGCTCTGTCCTTTTGGTGACTTGCCCTGTGCCCATATGGCAAATTATGTCCACATGTGGGGTATTTTCGTACTCAGGGGAAACTACCCTACACGTTTTGTGTTCATTTTCTTTTTTAACCCCTTGTGGAAATGGAAAAAAATCAAGGCTAGACCAACATTTAGTGTAATTTTTTTAAAATTTTTACTCTAAATCATTGATCTTGTCTTGATTTTTTCATTTTCACAAGGGGTTAAAAGATAAAAAAAAACACAATGTGTAGAGCAATTTCCCCTGAGTACGGAAATACCCCACATGTGGACATAAAGCGCCATGCGGGTGCAGGGTAAGCCTCCAAAGGGAAGGTGCGCCATTTGGTTTTTGAAGGCTGGATTTGGATGGAATGGATTTCGAGGGGCCATGTTGCATTCAAAAGGCCCCTGTGTTGCCAAGACAGTTAAACCCCCCACAAGTGACCCTATTATGGAAACTACACCCCTCAAGGAATGTAACAAGGGGTGTAGTCAGCATATGGACCCCACTGGTGACGGGCACAAATGTGGAACAATGTGGCGTGAAAATGAAATATTAAATTTTTTACACTATAATGTTGGTCTAGCCTTGAATTTATCATTTTCACAAGGGGTTAAAAGAGAAAAAAACACACAAAATGTGTAGAGCAATTTCCCCCGAGTCCGTAAATACCCCACATGTGGACATAAAGCGCCATGTGGGTGCAGGGCAAGCCTCCCAAGGGAAGGAGCGCCATTTGGATTTTAGAGGTTGGATTTGGCTAGAATGGATGATGAACGCCATGTCGCATTTACAGAGCCCTTGTGCTGCCAAAACACTGTAAACCCCCCACAAGTGACCCCATTATGGAAACTACACCCCTCAAGGAATCTAACAAGGGGTGCAGTGAGGATATGGACCCCTGGATGACGGGCACATTTGTGCCATGAAAGTGAAAAAATGAAAATTTTCACTTTCACGTCACATTTTTCCACATTTGTGCCCGTCACCAGTGGGGTCCATATGCTCACTGCACCCCTTGTTAGATTCCTTGAGGGGTGTAGTTTCCAGAATGGGGTCACTTGTGGGGGGTTTCCAGTGTCTTGGCAGCACGAGGGCTCTGTAAATGCGACATGGCCCTTGAAATCCATTCCAGTGAAATCCAGCTTCCAAAAGCCAATTGGCGCTCCTTCCCTTTGGAGGCTCGTCCTGCGCCCGCTTGGCACTTTATGTCCACATGTGGGGTATTTCCGTACTCGGGAGAAACTGTGCTACATGTTTTGTGTTTTTTTTTTCCTTTTATCCCTTTGTGAAAATGAAAAATTGAAGGCTAGAACAACATTTTAGTGTAAAAAATACTTTAGTCTTTTTTCAAGCCATATTGTTTGGAAAATCTGTGAAGCACCTGTGGGGTCCAGATGCTCACCGCACCCCTTGTTACATTCCTTGAGGGGTGTAGTTTTCTAAATGGTGTCCCTTTAGGGGTGTTTTTTAGGTTTTGGCACCCCAGAGCCTCTGCCAACCTGAAGTGGTACAGTCAAAAATGACCAAAAATAACGGAGCCATTGAAATTCACTAGGCGCTCCCTTATATCTGAGGCTTGTGGTTGCGTCAAATAGCGCAATAGGGCCACATATGGGGTATTTCTATAAACTGCAGAAATGGGGCAATCAATATTGGGGTGCATTTCTCTGGTAATAGGTTTATAATTATGAAAAATATTGGATTACAATAAAATCTCTGCACAGAAAATTAAAATTTTCAAATTTCTTACACACTTAGCTTTTATTTCTGTGACTCCCCTAAAGGGTTAAAAAACTTTCTGGATGTGCTTTTGCAGAGTTTAGGGGGTGCAGTTTTTGAAATGGGGTGCTTCGTGAGGCTTTCTAACACACAGTCCCCTCAAATACACTTTAAACCTGAACAGTTCCCTAAAAATATCTGATTTTGAAATTTTACTGAAAATTTGGAAATTTGCTGCTAATGTTTTAAGCTTCCTATTGTCTAAAAAAAATGAAATATAGTTTAATAAATGCCGCCAACATAAAGTAGACATGTTGCTAATGCTATTTAATATATAATTTATGTGGTATAACCATTTTCTGTATAAGCAGAAAAGTTTTAAAGTTGGAAAAATGCATTTTTTCACAATTTTTCACGCTATTTTGGGTTTTTTCATAAAGATTCGTTATAAGTATCGACTCCAATTTACAAGAAATGTGAAGTACAATATGTCACGAGAAAACAATCTCAGAATCAGCCGGATAGGTAAAAGCATCCCGAAGTTATTAATGAATAAAGTGACACTGGTCAAATTCATAAAATTTGCTCCGGTCCTTAAGGCCATTTCAGGCCCGGTCCTTAAGGGGTTAAAAAGTCCGAGAGTTTAGTATAATGATTCTCTAGTGTGGTTAATGACTCATCAAATTCAATTCAATCTTTCATTAATTTTATTAATTCCATTAATTTTTTTAATCGAATCAACTTAAACACTTGAGGCACCCCCTGGCAACAGGCTAGGGATATGTGGCTATTCCGGTGTTTTGAGACTCACAACGGAGGCTCCACAGACTCCTTTTTTGCATATTTAAATTTTGGGAGCATCAGTGGAGACTCTTGATTGAGTACTTTATTGGAATTTTTTCAATGATCTCGAGCTCAGTTATTGCTGTGTTTTGCAAATTGAATACTCCCAAGGGCCACAAAATCGATTTTTGTTTTTAGGTCAAAAAGTCACTGCTTAGCAGGCAGGATCAATCAGGTCGGTAGAGGCGATAGTAGTGGGTGGTTTTTCCATCTAATTCAATTTAAATTTGCCTTCTCTTAGATACTCTTTAAAAGATTTAGTGTGTGAACATTCAAATTACAGGGTTTCTTACATGGTTTTTATGACAACCACACCACTGTAGAATGTGTCTGACAAAATAACACACACACAATGACAATTAGCGGTGGGTGCTGTTTGCATGGGAAGCATGCCTGGATGCATCTAACACTAGTGATGAACTTAAACTGAAACATATGTTTTGGTCTAGCGCAAATAGCATACTATTCGCTCATCACTAAATGAAGTATTTTACCCTCTTAATTTTTTTCAGTCATTCTTAGAGCCAAATTTTCTTCACTAAGTTGTTCTATGTATCCAGTTTCCTCTTCTGGATGGTAATTTCAGCTTCCCCTCGCATGTATAGGTGTCAAAATTAAGCTGAACATCTTCTATTGATTTTAATGGGGTTTAAGTTCGAGTCGAACTTCGAACCAAACATCACCACTGTTCGAGGTTCGACTCGAACTCAAACATTTTACTGTTCGCTCATCACTAGTGCCTGAACAGTGGTTGAGATTCCAAGAGAAGGAGCATTAGGCTTACCAAAAGCTCTTAAAGGACAACTCCCGCAGCCCCCCCCCCCCAAAAAAAAAAAACACAGACACCATACTCACCATCCCTCCGGTGACGATCGCCACTCCATTCGCCCGCCGTCCGCCTCTCCGTCGCCGCCGTCCGCCGTCCAGCGATGTCTCCGACTTCCGGGTCCAGGGTATGGAAAAGGCTGGAGCACATCACATGGCTTCCAGCAAGATCAGCCAATCAGAGGCACACTCATGAAAGAAGAGGGGACAGAGGAATGTGTCTCACCTTGCCACAGAATGGCTACTGTGTTTGGCTACTGGCTAGTGTCGAGCTTGCACTGTGTGTTAACCAATATAGGACTGCAGACTTTGTTGTCATGTCTGTTGCTAACATCACTACCACGATCGCTTATGCCACCGCTTCTACCAACTTAACTTCTAGCTCCACCACTGCTGCTTGTCCTAGCCTGAAAAGGGCCAGTTTTATTTTTACATTTCATTTTAAAAAATTTATCTGACAGTTGCTTTACAGGGTTAACTTCACCCAGAAGAGCTGTGACTGTGATAGGTCACTGACATACATTGATAGTTATTGTTGTGGACAGCTGTAGAAAGCAGCGGATCACTGATGTACATTTACAATTATTTTGTTGCCAGACACTGTTCTAGTACCGGAGAAAAGATGTAACATGACAGCTACTTCACCACTTTAACTTCACCCAGGAGAGCAGTTGACAGGGGTGGATCACTGAATAACAGTGACAGTTTTTGTGCTGCTAGACAGTTTTAGAACATGACTAAATCTATAACCTGACAGGTGTTTGACACAGTTACCTGCATCCAGTAGAGATATTAAAACCTGTGGAAAGCAACTACAGACACACAAAGTAACAGTATGGGGGCAGTTTCATAGCTATACAGCTTATACTATTACCCTCACACTATCTACCCCTGATACTTATAACTACCTATATCTACTCCTGATACTTTCTATAACCATCTCTAACCCTGCATCTCCCTATCACTCTCTAGCTATTATACTTGTATGTGTTCAGTTCACTGTACAGGAGCTGACTGGCTTGCTACCAGCGCATTTCTATATACATGTATAGTGAAGGAGAAAGTGTGACATTGCAGGGGGTGGCTTGCAACCAATTTGTCAGCTGCAAGGGATTATGGATGATCCCCTTGCTCCTGGGATTTTATGGTAATGTAATGTAAATCGTACGTCCCCCATCTTCGACTTGGTTCTAACTAACTTTACAAAAAGTTTAGTTCTGTAAAAAATCAGGAATTTTACATTTATAGTTAACCTTGTTTTGAGAAGTTTGGTTTGCTAATCTCTAATCCCCCCCAATTACCTCTTTGTCCTGATGCAGCCTCATGCTTGCAGGACGTGATCAACTGACTGCACAACAATTTAGGCTGGTATGCATAACTAATCTCACTCTCAGACAGACACACAAAGTAACAGTATGGGGGCAGTTTCATAGCTATACAGCTTATACTATTACCCTCACACTATCTACCCCTGATACTTATACCTACCTATATCTACTCCTGATACTTTCTATAACCATCTCTAACCCTGCATCTCCCTATCACTCTCTAGCTATTATACTTGTATGTGTTCAGTTCACTGTACAGGAGCTGACTGGCTTGCTACCAGCGCATTTCTATATACATGTATAGTGAAGGAGAAAGTGTGACATTGCAGGGGGTGGCTTGCAACCAATTTGTCAGCTGCAACGGATTATGGATGATCCCCTTGCTCCTGGGATTTTATGGTAATGTAATGTAAATCGTACGTCCCCCATCTTCGACTTGGTTCTAACTAACTTTACAAAAAGTTTAGTTCTGTAAAAAATCAGGAATTTTACATTTATAGTTAACCTTGTTTTGAGAAGTTTGGTTTGCTAATCTCTAATCCCCCCCAATTACCTCTTTGTCCTGATGCAGCCTCATGCTTGCAGGACGTGATCAACTGACTGCACAACAATTTAGGCTGGTATGCATAACTAATCTCACTCTCAGACAGCGGAAAATAGTTGTCCCTCTGCTGAACCCCTATATTGCTGAACCCCTATGCAGTGTCCCAGAACATACAGACTACTACTCCTATTATGGCCATTTCTATTACTGTGTCAATGCCTGTTCTGGTAAGTGTTTGCACTGCAACTGCTGCTGGTTTTCCCCTAGTATTCTCTGGTAATGTGCATTTTCATGTGTATTGTCATGTATTCCTGTGTATTATTACAGTGTACAGTGGTATGCAAGGCTGTTGATCACGTGACCTGTAACCATGGTTCCTCCAATGGCCGACTAGCTCTGGCCAGGAGCAACCATGTGACCTCCCACTTCCTCCTAACAAGTGAGTCTTCCCCCTGCTTCCAAGCAAGGAGGATGTGTGTCGTCCCTCTCCTGCCTCAGAGGAGTTGGGCTTCTTCTCTGCAGCCTCTTCACCATAAGAAGAGTGACTGATTCTGCTGCTGTATTCAAGTCTTCGGCTGTATCTGCCTGCTCAAGTGACCGGATTCTTCTCTCTCATCTGGGTGTCATTCCGTTATCTCTCCTCATCGCTGCAAGGATTCACAGCAAGTATTACTCTCAAGCTAATCCACCCAGCAACGCTATTTCTCTCATACTCCTACTCCCATCATCCGGCACGTATTCTCACAGCCTATGCAGCACCACTCCTGCTTTATTGGTCAAAGCCTGCTATATACCCGGTTGCATCCGGACAGAACTGTTGCTACTAGTTACCTTTTCTATAATAAAACCGCTGTTACTGAACCCTGGCATTGGTGTCCACTAACTGGTGCCCTGACTAAGTGCAGCGAAGAATCGCATGCCCATCATCACCCGCAGATTCCACAGACCGGCCCTACAGCTGTGCTGCCCTCAGGCCTATACCGTGACAAGTATAACCCCTGCAGCTGCCCCGGTCATTGCCCGCTCATAACACCAGCACTGCGGAAGTGGCCCCCAGGGGCCAGGGCATCGCATTTGGCGTCACGAACAGGATACAGACTGTGTTGTGCCAACTGTCAGTGTCCCCAGAACTGTACTGCTACCCCTCATCATCCTCAGAGACTCTGCTATTGCTGCGCTGCGGCCTGCTAAGGGGTCAAGTCAGCTTGTGACGCACTGTCTTCGCGCGCGCGCGCGCTCCACTCAAGCTCCGCCCCGACTCTGCAGTATCCAAGCCTCTGTTGCAGGAGGGAAGGAGATTGTGCCCGGACCGCCGGAAGTGTTGGTGCTGACTTCCGCCCTATCCCTCTCCGGTCCCGGACACCCTGCCTATCGGTGCCTGCTGTTCCCGCAAGCTCTCCTCACCTCTGCTTTCTTCCAGACGCCTTACACCAGAACCCCTCATCATGTCCACCGGCCATCACAGTGACTCTGACGGGTCCGGCAGTCCGCCGATGGCCCGGCGAAGACTTCCCGCGGCTCCCGTTGCTATGGCTACCGCAGCGGTCCCGTTCTTCATTGGGCCCAACAATCTTCCCAGTTATAAAGGGGAACCCCACACGTTGGCTGATTTCAAGGAAAAAATTTCCCGCACCCTTGAACTTGTCTCACTCTCTCCCACTCAGCAGGTGCAGTTGCTGCTAGGACAACTTGAGGGTCCCGCTGCAGAGGAGGTGCGGTCGTGGCCAGCTACGGAGAAAGCTAATGTACAACAGATCCTGGCCCGGCTGAGTAAAGAATTTGAGGTACAGTCACCCACGGAGGTCCGCCTTAAGTTTTATGACCGACGACAAAGGCCAGGTGAGACCCTCAGAGACTATGCACTAGCCCTCCAATCTGCCTACCGGGCCCTGAGACAGGTTGATACCATAGCCCCCTCGGCTGTGGAGAGTATGATCACTGACCGCTTCATAGAGGGGGTGGACTCTAGACTCATCCAGAGCCAACTGCGTATGCTAGCTGCCCAAAACCCTACAATGCCTTTCCTGGACTTCAAGACTCTGGCTCTGAGGGTGGTTGGCATTGACAATCCCTGTGCCGGCTGTACTCCAGGTTCAGATTGCCCGGACCCGGTGGGATCTATACCCTCACCTCCAGTGCCCAATATGGTTCAGCCGGTTTCCGCTATACAAGCTGCCCAACAGTCTATCCCGGCTAGCTCACCAGCGATCCCTGCTCTCCTTACGCAAGTGGTTGACTCTCTCTGCCAAGCCCTAAGGGGGCTACAAGGGGCCTATCCAACACCTCCACCACCACAGGACCCCTGCCCTGAGTATGCAGTTCCCGATCGGCCTCCTCCACAGAGACTTAGATCCCCTGAGCGCCCCTATTGCCGCCACTGTAGGCGACATGGACACTACCGCTCCCAATGCTATCAGTTAAACGGGGCTACCCTTGGGTCCGAGGGCCAATACCCAGGAGGTCGAGATCCAGGCCCGCAGGAAGCACAGTGGTTCTCAAGGTTCCTCTCACAATGCCCGCATGTGACTCTCTGGGTGGACGGAGTCCCCCTGGAGGCTCTGGTAGATACAGGTTCCCAGGTTACCACTATCCCGAGGCATGTGTTTGAAGAACATTGGGATCTGAGAACCCTAGGTCCAGTTGAGAAATACCGTCTGAAACTTATTGCTAGTAATGGTCGTCCTATTGTGCAACTAGGTTACTGGGAACCCACTGTCTGCATAGGGAAGCAAGAGCTAGCACGTCAGGGTATCATTGTTACTGAGGCTCAGGGAGATAGTAGGACCGTGGTATTAGGCATGAATATTATCCGTCATGTATTCACTGAAGTGTTGGATGCCTTGAATGCCTCTATGTCTTGTGCTTCTCCTCAGTACAGGCAAGCCGTCCAGAAGACCATTAAAGTGCTCACCGCTCAGCGGAAGTTTGCCAATCCTCGAGGAGAAATCTGCCGTGTCCGCACTAGAGATGCTCGTCCGATCATCATCCCAGCTAACAGTGAGTTCCTCATCTGGTGCAGGGTCCGTCCGGGCCTTAACAATGCTGACTATGTGGCCCTTCTGGATGCTATTGAAATTGAGGGGCAACCTCTTGTCAGGGCCGCTAGAAGCCTGGTGACCGTCTCCAATGGTCAGGTCCCTGTCCGTCTGGTGAACCTTGGAGACTCCCCAGCTGACCTACCCAAGTTCACCACCGTGGCCATGCTATACCAACTCGATCCTGAGGACATCGTCTGTGAGGAGACCATTGCCTATCAGAGATCCATCCGTGGCACTCAAAGGGACTCAAACAGGGCTCTCGCCCCTTGGTGGGACGAGCTCCATATTGGCGATGCCAATACCCCACTTGAATACCTCCACGGCATCCTCAAGGTGGCCAAAAGGTATCACGAGGCCTTCAGCAAACACTCTCTCGATTTCGGAAAGACCAATCTGGTCCAGCATCGGATCAACACTGGGGACCATTTGCCTATCAAAGAGAAACATCGGCCAATCCCCCCTGCCAACTATCAGCAGGTCAAGAAACTGCTCAAGGAGATGAAAGACTCTAACGTTATCCAAGAAAGTCAGAGTCCGTGGGCTGCCCCTATTGTCCTTGTGAAAAAGAAAGACGGTAACATCCGGTTCTGCGTGGATTATAGGAAGATAAACACAATCACCCACAAGGATGCCTATCCTTTGCCCCGGATCGAAGAGTCTATTGCTGCTTTGGGGTCAGCCGCCTACTTCTCCACCTTGGACCTCACCAGTGGGTACTGGCAGGTGCCCATGGCACCCGAAGACCGTGAGAAGACGGCCTTCACCACCCCCATGGGGCTCTTTGAATTCACCAGCATGCCCTTCGGTCTGTGCAACGCCCCCGCTACCTTCCAGCGGTTGATGGAAAGGTGTCTCGGCCATCTCAACTTTCAGAGTGTCCTGCTCTACCTAGATGATGTGATTGTCTATTCACGTACCTACGAAGATCACGTCCATCATCTGGCTGAAGTGTTCCAGGTCCTAATCGATCACGGCCTGAAAATCAAGCCTTCCAAGTGCCACCTTCTCAAACCCCAAGTGAACTATCTGGGGCATGTTGTGAGTGCTGAGGGGATACAACCCGATCCAGAGAAGATCTCGGCTGTGGAACACTGGGATACCCCTAAGACAGTCAAGGAGGTGAGAAGTTTTCTGGGATTTGCCGGCTATTACCGCCGCTTCATTCCCCACTTTGCCCAAGTGGCTGAGCCCCTCAATGAGTTACTCCGGGGTTGCCCTCGAGAAAGCTACAACCGACGGCTCCCCGTCGAGTGGTCCGAACGGCAGGAGATTGCCTTTCAAACCCTGAAACGCCTGTTGACTACGCCTCCTATCCTGGCCTACCCGGACTATAACCTTCCTTTCCGGCTCTACACGGACGCCAGCTTCCAAGGCCTGGGAGCTGTGCTGTCCCAGGTTCAAGATGGCCAAGAGAGAGTTGTAGCTTATGCCAGCCGGAGTCTTCGGGGCGCTGAAAAGAACGACAACAATTATAGCTCCTTCAAGTTGGAGTTACTAGCCCTAGTGTGGGCCGTCACCGAAAAGTTCAAGGACTACCTGGCTGCCACCCCTGTTACCATCTATACGGATAACAACCCGTTGGCGCATCTCAACACTGCTCGGCTGGGCGCCCTGGAACAGCGGTGGGCTTCTCGACTGGCCAATTTCCAGTTTGAAATTAAGTACCGCAGTGGCAAGGCTAATGTCAATGCAGACCTCCTGTCCCGACTACCCAAGGGCGAAGAGGCCCCAGAGGACAGCGATTGGGAAGATGTAGAAATGCCTCCCTTCTACCAAAGGTTCGCTACCCAGAGTGCTATTGATGCAGCTAGGCCTGAAACGCCTTCGCCTCCACCTAGGGCCCCGCAAGACTTGGCCAGGTGGCAGACCATCCAGGAAGAGTCCCGCATCCTGGGGGAGATCTATGACTACCTCTCTACTGGTCGGGTCCCCATGCGGATAAAGAGGCCCTATCCTGATGTCGAGCTAAGGCGACTCTGGAGGCAAAGAAAGAGGCTCTTCCTACAGAAGGGACTGATCCTGCGGAACTCTCTTGACCCGGTCTCCGGGGAGAGGTGCCACCAGATCCTCATTCCCCGACGAGACGCTAAGATGGTGCTAGATGCCTACCATGACCGGTCCGGTCATTTCGGGGTACACAAGACGGAGGCCACTATCCGACAGCGGTTCTACTGGATCGGGATGAGGGCTGACATCGAGAACTGGTGTGCCGAGTGCCCTGCCTGTAATATCTCCAAAGCTGGGGGAAGAGAAGTCAGGGCCCCTTTGCATCCAATCACCTCCCACCGGCCGAATCAGCTAGTCGCCCTGGACCATGTGAAGCTGGTCCCTACAAGATGCGGGTATACCTACGCCCTCACCATGGTCGACCATTACTCCAAGTGGGTAGTCGTGGTACCTGTCAGGGACTTGACCGCCAAGACCACCGCCCTTACTTTTTACAAGGAGTATGTAAAGCACTATGGGTGCCCAGAGTCTCTGCTGACGGACCGGGGACCGGCCTTCGAGTCGCAACTTTTCCAGGAGCTGTGTGCCTACCATGAATGTAAGAAGCTCCGTACCACGGCCTATCACCCTCAAGGGAATGGTCTGTGTGAAAAAGTTAACCAGGTCTTTATCAACATGCTCCGAACGGCTTCAGTGACGAAGAGAGTAGAGTGGCCCCACTTGTTGGATGAACTAGTGGAGATCTATAACAATACCACTCATTGTTCCACTGGCTACTCCCCGTTCTACCTGATGTTCGGCCGCCAAGGCCAACTTCCTCAGGACCGTGCTCTGGGAGTCCAAGCTCCTGACACCTTCAACCCCCTACCTGAAACTGACTGGGTTCGGGAGCATCAGAGGAGAATCCAGGATGCCCGGGAAATTGTTGACCGGAGGATGGGGGAAGCTCAGCAGCGCCAAGAGGATGCCTACAACCAAAGGGCGAATGCCACACCACTACAAGTGGGAGATAAAGTTTGGCTAAAGAAATATCATCGCTCTCACAAACTTGAAAGCCTTTGGGAGCCTGGGCCCTATGTCATCTCTTCTATCCCTTACCCAGAGACTGATGTGTATGAAGTAAAAAAACCAGGGCTAGCCCCGCAGACGGTGCACCGGAATAGGATAAAACGTTGCACTAAGGAGGACCTACAGGGCCTTACAGCACCGTGTCCGGTACCTGCATCCACACCTCCGGCTCCCCCAGCAGCTCCAGCTAAACCTCTCTCTCTGGAAGAAATGTTCCAAGTTGAACCGTTCCTCATGGCCATAGGCTATCCAGCGGTCCCTGTACACATTCCAGTGGCCCCTCCACTTCCAATTGTGCCTCCAACAACTCCAGCTCTACAACCAGACACTGGGCGTGATCTTCCACCTGTACCTGCACCAATCACTGTTGAAGAGGATCCTCCGCTGAGACGGTCTGAGCGCTCTACCAGAGGAATTCCTCCACTTCGCTACAGAGACCAGAGTCCTTAACTGTTTCACCATTCTAGTGTATGCAACGTTTAAGGTTCGTGCCTGGTCCTCCTGACCAAGTTCCCTGTACTAACCAGCCATGAGCTGATGGACACTTACAGTAACAAAAGGTTCTCTAGTGCCTGTCCCAGAGCCTTTTACATGGACGATGTCTAATTGCCTAAAAGAGACTCTACCTAACAGAGACACTTAACCCATTCCTTCCTAATGCACTTTCCTGTGATTGTGTGTTCCACACAGGGTATTATTGCACTTATTTCATTATTGCACTTTTCCTACTATTGTATTCCAGTGTTATCGAAGTCTTTGTATTTCCTCCTCTGAGTAAGCAAAAGGTTATTTAGATTGCCTCAGAGTAGAGTGCCTCTTTTGTAAAACAGTATATTTTTCCAGTGTCTAAGTCAGATAGCTCCTCCTCTGAGTAAGAGAAGTCAGTTTACATATACCTCAGAGAAAGTCCAGTTTATGTAGGAGTGTATTTTCTCATCCAGTCTCATTATTGTGTATTATTATCATATCTATAGCTGGAAAGATTTAGTTGAGCCAGTTCGTATGCAGATTTTTCTCAGATTTTCATTCAGATTTTTCTCAGATTTTCATTCAGATTCATGTGAGCCAGTTCTCCTCAAGACCTCGCAGTATTTGTTGTCCCTTGTGTTTCCTTTCCTTTTGTTTCCAGTATTTGTTCACCTCTGTCTTGTCCCAACGCAGTAGTTATCACACATAGTCTTACCTAATATTCACACTGGTCCATACATATTGCACCTTGGATACCCTTTCGTGTGTTTGGCCTATTGAGTAATTGTGTTGTATGATTGACCGGTATGTAAGGGGCCCCCATGTATGTTTGCTTTTATTATTTTGTTCTTTTCTCTTCCAGGTATCCAAGACACTACTCAGACACGGCAAGGTAGTACACAGGTCTTCACGTTCTCCTCCAGTAGGGTAACACATTTAACAGAAAACCTACTGTCTAACTGGCTGGAATATGGAGGGTCACCCGCCAGCAGTTAAGTTGTCCTGGCTTACACGTCAGATGGTTCACGCACTAGCTACCTGGTCGCCAGAGTACGTTAGGCACCCCTAGGTGAAGTCCTGCCACTAGGGTTTCTCATCCTCTCTCTCTTCTCACCTGTGCCTTGGGCGTGGGAAACACACACCTCATCACACTCACTCTCATCATTCATTCCTGTTGTTTGATTGTCCAGTCTCTTCATGTTTGCTGCCTTCTAGATTCGCCGAGGTCGGCTCAAATTTGCTAGGGAGGTATGCAGTGTCCCAGAACATACAGACTACTACTCCTATTATGGCCATTTCTATTACTGTGTCAATGCCTGTTCTGGTAAGTGTTTGCACTGCAACTGCTGCTGGTTTTCCCCTAGTATTCTCTGGTAATGTGCATTTTCATGTGTATTGTCATGTATTCCTGTGTATTATTACAGTGTACAGTGGTATGCAAGGCTGTTGATCACGTGACCTGTAACCATGGTTCCTCCAATGGCCGACTAGCTCTGGCCAGGAGCAACCATGTGACCTCCCACTTCCTCCTAACAAGTGAGTCTTCCCCCTGCTTCCAAGCAAGGAGGATGTGTGTCGTCCCTCTCCTGCCTCAGAGGAGTTGGGCTTCTTCTCTGCAGCCTCTTCACCATAAGAAGAGTGACTGATTCTGCTGCTGTATTCAAGTCTTCGGCTGTATCTGCCTGCTCAAGTGACCGGATTCTTCTCTCTCATCTGGGTGTCATTCCGTTATCTCTCCTCATCGCTGCAAGGATTCACAGCAAGTATTACTCTCAAGCTAATCCACCCAGCAACGCTATTTCTCTCATACTCCTACTCCCATCATCCGGCACGTATTCTCACAGCCTATGCAGCACCACTCCTGCTTTATTGGTCAAAGCCTGCTATATACCCGGTTGCATCCGGACAGAACTGTTGCTACTAGTTACCTTTTCTATAATAAAACCGCTGTTACTGAACCCTGGCATTGGTGTCCACTAACTGGTGCCCTGACTAAGTGCAGCGAAGAATCGCATGCCCATCATCACCCGCAGATTCCACAGACCGGCCCTACAGCTGTGCTGCCCTCAGGCCTATACCGTGACAAGTATAACCCCTGCAGCTGCCCCGGTCATTGCCCGCTCATAACACCAGCACTGCGGAAGTGGCCCCCAGGGGCCAGGGCATCGCACCTATATCTGTCTGCACCCAACCACATCAATAGGCATAATGCCATTTGAATAAAGGACCTCAAAGGGCCTCCAAGCCCCCTCCCCCCTCCGGTGTCCTCAGAATAATGCAAACAATAATGCCAAAAGTATTCTTGCTGACGAAGCAGCAAATAAGAGAGGATAAGAGAAGGCCCATGACAATGTGTCTGCCCTCCCCAATGGATCGTGGTGTTGGAAGAACTACCTGATTCCTGGTTGCATGATTAGGTAGTGGGTACCCTTGAGTCAAAAGTCTGAGTCATCCACTGCAGGTTCACTAGGCAACATATGTTAATGGCAGCTCCACCCTATTGACAGGACTGCTGCTACCACCACCTCTTCTTCTCCTACACCCTACGCTGGTATTTCTGCCACTGCTATCGTCCATTACTTTACCTGAACCATGCTTTTAACAGTTGCTTTTCAATTTGACATACCGAGCATGAACTTTGAAAAAGTTTCTATATGTAAAATGCAGATAAAGCAAGACTGTGGAACTTGTCTGCACTATAAACTGGATCACTTAAAAAATACGGATTAGTAGCTTGCTGGGCATTCTGGGTATTTTTCTCTTCTTTTTCCCTACTTACTTCCTGGTGCTCAAATCCACACATAACGCCATATTTAAAACCTGTTGTCACCGGGCAAACCACATAAGCTACACTTTTTCACAAACTCTAACTTTTTGCAAAGTTTGGATCTAGCTGGGTTTAAATGGTTCAGTTTGCTGATTTCTATTTATAATGTATCTTAGTAAGAAAATAGACATTGCACTTGTGAAGAGCAAGCAGTGATTTATCGTTATCCCAGTTTGCTTCAAATCACTGTGCAGTGGCTTCCACGCTAATGACAAAGACAGCTTCCCTAAGTTAACTATTAATTCTAATGCTTTGGCACAAAAACTGCAGGAGCAGTTTAAAAAAACAAACAAACACCGCCATGTGTAAAACCAGCAAAAAGCAGCTATGCAGAATCCAATGCAGCAATTAGTGGTAGCAGAGGGGCTGTGTTGCCCCTTATTGCTGTTACTCATTGGAAATATGGAAATATCTCCTACAAATAATATGTGACCTGTGAACTTAAGTCCCTTTTGTTTGATTACTTTTTTAGAATTTAAGGAAAAGTCCGGCCAAAAGCTTATTTTGAAGTATGTAATTGCCCAACAACAGTTATACAGATTACCAATAGACACTTATTATGCTAAATGCACATACTGTATTGTGTGCAATGCACACAAAGCTTATTCCCCTGCACTTACTACTGCATAAAGTCTTCAATTTCTTGCAAAAATGGTGACGTCACAACCCACTGTATAGGTGCAGACTGGGTAGTGCAGTGGCTGCTGCTAGGGCTATGGATAGCAGGACCAGGACTAGGGCTCCTGGCATACTTCTAACTACCTCTGGCACAGTTGTGGTGCCCGCACCCGGGATGATACCGTTGCCGGTGTAGGGGCAGCCCTGCACTCCAGCCAAGTAGGAACAGCTCCCCGGACCTGCCCCTGCTCGGGGAAGCCTCCTTCTGCCTGCAGAAGCTCCTTGGGACCTTCTCCTGGCCGTCAGCACACTCACTCTAGCTCTGGTGGCCAGGTTAAGGTCCTGGAGATCTGGTGCAGGCAGGAAGAGCTCCTCCCAGTGGGAAGGAGAAGTAACGACTGCCATGGGAAGTGTGTGGGGGGGGGAGAGACAGCTGGTGGGTGCTAGATGAGGGGTGCCAAGGGCTGCTGGCACTGGAGTGAGGGTGTCCACAGCCAAGAGGGTCAGGCTGATGGAGCTGTTCCTACCAGGCAAGTGTGCAGGACTGCACAGACAACAGCGATGGTATTATTCCGGGGGTCGGGCACCACAACTGTGTCAGGGGCAGTTAGAAGTATGCCAGGAGCCCTGGCGGTAAGAATCAGTAGCTGCTGGGCACAGTCCTGCCATCCATAGCCCTAGAAGCAGCCATAGCAAAGCCCAGCCCGCATCTGGGACTTATACAGAGGGTTGTGACATCACGATTTTGGTAAGGAATTGAAGATTTCCTGAAGTATTAAAAAAAGGGAAGAAAACACAATATGTGCGTTTAGCCTAATAAGTGTCTATTGGTAATCTGTATAACTTTTGTTGGGCAATAACATACTTTAAAATAGTTTTTGACCGGACTTCTCCTTTAATAAAAGGAATATAACATTTTCTTGCACCTCTACCTTTTACAAAAATTTTCCACTTAGTTAAAGGACCGCCTGGTGTTTAAATGCATGGCATATAAAAACTAAATTCATTTATCAGCTCCACATAGCTCATATTTAGGGCACTGCATCCTGTTATTAACCACAACCCTGTGTAGAGGTTATTACAATGTCATTTCCTTGGCCCCATTTTTACACCCATGATTTATCTTTTAAAGCTAACTCGGTACATAAAAGAAGAAAGGACTTTCTTAAATAAGGATGGAGATTGGATGGCCCCACTTCATATTCTGAATTGGAAAGTGAGAAGTGGTGAAGAGAGTGATACCATCTTTAGGACAGTAGTCGGAAAGTTTGACCCATCACTTCCAGAAGATGAACAATTGGATATTGATCCAAAGATAATATCATGGAGAAAAAACTTGGTAAATTAGATAAACTTCAGTATTAATTAACTGAGAAGTTTGGGTATGGACTGCTGGGGAGGAGGTGGTTGAAGAAAACAACATGTACTTACCTCCCCGGCTTCAGCGCAGGGGTCCACTGCGTTTTGGTCCCTGGTACACGACCGCTTCACGGTCTAGAGAAGGTACTTGGGACGTGACGTTCCAAGCCCGCTCAGGCAGCTAGCGGCTGTAGTGTGGTTTCGCCTCGTACAGTGACTGGCTGAGCGGGTCTGACACCTCATATCTCAGATCCCACTCACACCTAAAACCAGCCAGGGAATGAGGACCAGAGTGGAGGACAGTGATGTAAGTGTTGTTTTCTTCACCCACCTCCTTCCTAAGAAGTTTTGAGAATAAAAAAAGTCAGTGCCCGGACTTCTCTTTTAAAGAGGCTGTATGGGTTATAAAACTTCCCATTGTATACTGTGTACTGTTAGAGATAGAAGGCAGCCATCAATTTTTGCGGCCAATTTTAAGGTAATCTGTATATGTCTCAAAAATCATTGTGTATCAGACGTGGGTTTGTTAAAGCTATATAATGGGGAAAGGGGGGTTATAAACTCTGAGCTCCAACATTCTGACAGGTTGCATGCGGTCCTCACCTGCAGCCAGTAAAAAGACTAACACCAGCTGCACTCAACAATGGAGTGGGACTAGACAAGTTTTTTTTTTTAATGTTTGACCATTGGGCATTCCTATTGGATTGGCACAGTAGCATTATTGCAGTATGGGGGCACATGGGGGATTATAACCACATGGAGGCACAGGGGCAGGGGATATAAAGGTCATGTAGGTAGCACTATGTCAGTACTGTATTGGTCATAGGAGGTTATATTGGAGAATGGGGTATATGGATACACTATGCAACATATGAGCACAGGAGGCACTATTCAGTATATGAGCAGAAGGGACACTATTACAGTACACACCACAAGGGGCCATGGGGATATTATTACAGTATTATATCACAGGAGACATCATTATTAATGCTGGCTAGCGGGACAAGTGTTATGTAGTCAGCAGGTGGAAAGGCGGAAGCCGGGGGACGTGTGGATATTCCAGGGGAACAAGGGTGATGTAGTCAGCAGGCAGGGAACATGTAGGCAGGCTAGTGGGACAAGGGTCATATAGTCAGCAGGCGGAAGCCGGGGGAGGTGTGGATATTCAAGGGGGCAATGGTGATGTAGTAGGTAGTCAGGGTGGTGGCCGGAAAGGGAATGTACGGGCAGGAAGGTGGCAGTATCCCGGGGCGGGGAGAGGTGCAGGAGTGGCAGCAGTTTAAACTTGGTGTGGTAAGCCCCCGCGGTGCTATGGCAGAGGAACGGACAGTCATTTGCTAGATGGTAGAGTGTGACTCCACTCCTGTGGTGGTTGGCCGAGATACAGCCGGGTCCAGTGATGCTGTGTCTTGACGCCAGTGCCAATTGGGCACACAGGTAGTGTGGCACACCTGCTTTTAGTTTAGAGGGCTGGTTGTACTTTGTTCCCCTGAGTCCTGCCGGATGTTACGGGGTCCCTTGGGATGTTATCACGGTGGGCCAGAGTGGTGTAGTGACCCTCCCGGACTATTGGTACTGCCACCCACAGAAAGGGGGAATATCCCAAGGATGTAGTGTACACTGTGTTGGTACGGGACGAAGAATCACAGAGTCGCTTACCCATAAATAGTCTCTTGTTTACTTGGAAAATACTTGTGTGCAGCAAAACATACAACTTTACTTTGACAGAGTTTGTTACACTTGATAATACTCTTGGTAATACACTTGATATTACACTTGACAATACAGGATCCAGATCTGTTGTAGGAGTATAGTGAAGAGTACAGTTGTGCTGACTAAGTTGCGTGTTGAGAGATACAAAGAATCAGAGGAGCAGAGAGGAGGATGTCATGAGAGTCCCAACCCAATTAGTACTGTGCTCTGCTGGGATGTTGGAGGATGAGGTAGAAGAATACTGTAGGAAAAAGAAGAGAATACTTGTGCCCATGTTTTGACCTTTGGGTTTTTACACCACCTAATGCCCACCAGTGTCGGTAACCCGTCCTATAAGGGTGACACAAGGTCCCAGACCTTGTTAACGGGGATGAGCGGAACGCTGATGGTTCCCTGCTGACAACCGCACTGCGAGATAGAGTTCCTAGGCTCCTAGCAACTTTGCTCTATCCGGATCAGTTCCTAGCTTCTTTTGGCTTTTGTGGATACTGTCCTGCACTGTGACTCTCCTAGTCCACTCCATGGGTTGAGATGATCTCTGACTTGTCTTCTCGTGTGAGGTTTCTAACACTGCATCATGTTGTGTAGAGTAAACTGAGGAAAAACTGTTAGCTGCATCTTGTCTTGCTTCCTACTCATACGGGAATCTGACTAAGACTACACTTCAAGTTGGGGACCTGGCAGAGGGCCAGGGCCCGAAGGGACCACTGTAGGGAGCATTATAACTTGCGTCCTTCCCCTACAACGTTCAACACAAAAGACTGCTACACTTCCTCTACCCATGTGACTTTCTATCCCCAGCGTACCTAAAGTGCGCTGTGAGTGGGTGAAGAGTGCATAAAGAATAAGTAAAGTGAGAGGTGGTAGGACAGAAGAAGACACTCCCATAGTTCACAGATCCATTTGACCCACAAATAAACAATAACCCTTAACATACGTCAGCCATGTAGCATCTAAATACACATACCGATAATAGCGATATCTAACGTTATCACTACTCCATCACTACTGACTTACAATAAGTACAGGCTTTTATGAAGAGTGTAACCAATAGAAACACCCATTGTGGGACACCACATTGGCACCAGTCTTTTGTATTAGGGTGGGGAGGCTGGCATGTTCGTTTTATAAGGCACACTGAGAACTTCCCCCTTGAACCTTATTTAGTTCTTCAACACATTTAAAGATTTTGATTATGCCCCCTTCTTTTGTCAATACTATACAGATTTAGGTCTGTAAGTCTTTCCTGATATGTTTTATGGTTCAGATCATCCACTATTTGTGTAACCGTCTTTGAAATCCATTCTATTTCTTTGATATCTTGTTGTTGAGCCACATATGGCTGTACATTATCTAGCTATACAGATCATCATACAATTTTCTATTTCTACCACATGGCTGCAATGGTGACTCATTGTGAGTAATCAAAAATCCCCCCCCCCCCCCCCTTCATTCCTTCTCTTCTGAAGTCTTTGCTTACTTAAAACTATTGATATGATACTCATATAGAGGATTTCTTCTCCCCAAGTGCATTATTTTACATTTGGAAATATTTGTCCAGTTTCCTTCTATTAGTGCAGATGTAATGACAGAGCCACACGTGAATGCAGCGTTAGTGCAAACTGCCAAATGGACCACAACTGATTCCCTGTTGGCCCCCTACTTGTCATTCTTCCAGCACTCACTGTTGTTCTACCTGACCTGAAGCTATCTGTCTTACTTGGTCACCCATTTATCCTACAGCAATACTTGTACAGTTGTTCTTCTATAGCAGCTCACACCTTTCCCTTTTCAGTGTATTTAATGACTATTTATATAATTCATGTATCTAATCTTTTATATGTAGATGCCTAAAGGTCGATGTAGTGACGCCTGTCTGCCAGGAACCCATAAAGTCCTCCAAGAAGGATATCACAGCTGCTGCTATGACTGCCTCCCATGCTCAGTCGGGGAATTTACAAATCAATCTGGTAGATTATTTTATATGGATTTCTATTCTAGTATTATTGGAGCTGTGTTGATAAGATATCTATTTTAAAGTGTCACTGTCGTGAATTTTTTTTTTTTTTGCAGAAATCAATAGTACAGGCGATTTTAAGAAACTTTGTCATAGGGTTTATTAGCCGAAAAATGCATTTTTATCATGAAAAAGCAGTTTGAAGCTCTCCCCCCTGTCTTCATTGTTCTCCTATGGAGAGAGCTAAAGAAAAGACCAAAACAGGACAACAAAGAGTTAATCTACAAATATCTCACCCTGTATCTTCTCTGACAGTCACCACTGTCCTGTCTGAGCTCGGATTACAGCTGTCACCCAGCTCCATGCCTGTAATCCTCTGTTATCTGCTTTCTGCTGCCGGCTAACTCCCTCCTTCCTCCTCCCCCCTCCCCTCTCCCTAGAGCAGACAGGGTACGTCTCCTGCAACAAGTCACAATTTTCAGATTTTTCAGAGTGGATGAAAAAGAGGAAGGAGGGGGGGGACCTGGGAAAAGGCTTTTTACATGCAGATAATGGCAGATTTGGCTAATAAACCCAATTACAAAGTTTCTTAAAATCGCCTGGACTATTGATTTCTGCAAAAAAAAAATAAAAAAAAAAATACGACAGTGACTCTTTAAGGAAATATATATGTGTGATATTCTCAAATAATATAAAGTATTTATATACATCTTACATACATAGCTCCACAACAGATTTGTAATAATGTAATGATGAAGTGTTCTTTCTCTTCATAAGACATGAAGTCTCCTTGTAGTCGGGTGACGTGCATTGAATCCTATTGTAATAAAGTCACTTGCACATTTCCTCTGCTGATGCACTGCAGGGTTGTTCAAACCCTGGTTCTGACACAATGATATAGTGTTAGCTTTGCGCTAGAGATACTCTGCCTTCACTGATGTTTATTCTAATGCATGTTAGCTTTAGAATAGAAATTACCTTGGGGTTTCTACGTACATCAGTGGTGACTGATACAGATAGCTTCTCATAGTGTAATGTATATTGTAATATTAAAATGCAATAGAATAGACATCAGAGGAGATACAGTGAAATTTAGACTAAAGCAGCCCTGCATTTTCCAATTTTGCCATTGGTGATAACAGAGGGGCCACGTCACCTTTGCTGCTGCCTCTCAGGAGAGGGTGAGGGGAGAGTACACTTTATTTAAGTTTTATTACAATTACAACTTTATTAAAGAGATGTAGAAAATCTTGGTGAAATGACTGCAGAGGTGGGTAACGTTCATCATTTACAGGTTTCCCATACTCAGTGGACTTCTGCATCCCCAGAGCTGATGGTAAAGCTTCAAAGGGTTTTCCCATCTGGGGTAATTATGTCCTATCCAGAGTATGTACAGAATAGGGAGTAACTAAGAGATCACAGAGGTTCTAATGATCTCAAAGAATTTTACCCACAGCTGTGGGCCTTATGCCATAGCTCCATTCCTTCTCTAAGTGGATGCAGAAGAGAGACGAAAGCAGCTTTGGCTCTCCTCTGCTTCTCTATAGAGAACAAATCGATCTGCAGCATGCACACAAGGACACAGCTGTATTCTGTGTGGGGTTTGGGGTCCCCGTTCTCAACATTGCAGGGGGCCCAAGTGGTTGAACTCCTGGAGATCTCTTATGCCCTATCCTGTGCATACTCTGAATGGGACATAACTAACCCACATGGGAAAAACCTTTTAACCCACCTCTCCTTCAGTAACTTGCTCCTAATACCACAGTCAACCCTCTTATACAGCTTTACGCAAGTCCACATCAATTCTCCACACTCCAGCACCCTCTGCCTCTAGCAGAAAAACAAAGCCCTGAGCCTTCTCTTACACTACAAAGACCAAAAGGACTTTAGACTAACATCTGTAAAGGCCGGCCACATACTCCTCTGTGACAAATATCGGTATTTAAAGAAGATGATACTTGACTTGTTTGCTGTGCTACATCACTATGAAATAAAGTACGTTTACTTTGCCACTTACCTGGAGTGCTGTGGGTGATACTTTGGTAGATAGATAGATAGATAGATAGATAATAGATAGATAGAAAGATAGATAGATAGATAGATAGATAGATAGATAGATAGATAGATAGATAGATATGCAGAGAATCCACAGCACTCCAGTGTAGTGAAAAAGCTCAATAAGCTGTATTTATTCAGTCAATTCATAGTGCAACACTCCAAACGCAACGTTTCAGTGACTCTCTGTCACCATTTTCAAGCGTGGTGACAGAGAGTCACTGAAACGTTGCGTTTGGAGTGTTGCACTATGAATTGACTGAATAAATACAGCTTATTGAGCTTTTTCACTACACTGGAGTGCTGTGGATTCTCTGCATATATACTCACTACGATCTTTGGTCTGGATCAAGATCCGCTGGCACCACCATTACCACATAAAAGCAGTGCTGCTTCTTCTCTTTTGCTAGATAGATAGATAGATAGATAGATAGATAGATAGATAAGATAGGAAAGTCCACAGCACTCCTTCGTACAATTCAAATCAAAAGTGGTTTATTGTTCAACTTGTGCAGCATACAAAAGACGCAACGTTTCAGTGGCTACCTGCCGCCATTTTCAAGCGGCAGGTAGCCGCTGAAACGTTGCATCTTTTGTATGCTGCACGAGTTGAACAATAAACCACTTTTGATTTGAATTGTACGAAGAAGTGCTGTGGACTTTCCTACACTACCTAGCCAGGTCCGTGGTCTGGACCTTATCTGTGGGCACCCGACAACCACGTTAGAAGTGCTGCCGAACTTTCCTTAGATAGATAGAGAGATAGATAAATAGATAGATAGATAGATAGATAGATAGATAGATAGATAGATATTGACTGGTCACTTAACTAATCTTTTTTATATTCATAGACATTGAAAACTGCCAGAGATGTCCTGACCATGAATGGCCGAATGAGGGGAAGAACAATTGTGCTGTGAGATATTATGAGTTTTTGTCCTATGAGACTGATGTTGTTGCTTTAATCTTTTCCATCATCTCCATATTACTCTCTCTTATAAGTTTATGTATAATTGGAATATTCACTTTATTCCGGAACATTCCCATTGTCAGAGCCAATAACCGGAACGTCAGCTTCATTCTCCTGATCTCTCTCATGTTCAGCTTACTCTGTGTGTTTCTCTTCATCGGTCGCCCAGTGGATATAACCTGCATGCTGAGACAAATCTTCTATGGGGTCTTCTTCACAGTAGCCGTGTCTTCTGTCCTGGCCAAGACCATCATAGTCTGCATAGCATTCAAGGCCACCAGACCTGACAGCTCCTGGAGAAAGTGTGTGGGGGTTAAGCTTCCTTATACTGTAGTGTTGGTCTGTTCATCTATTCAGATCCTGAATGCAGTTATCTGGTTGTCACTGTCTCCTCCATATCAGGAGTATAACCTGGATTATCCTGGGAAGATCATCATTCAGTGTAATGAAGGGTCAGTCTTGGCCTTTTACCTCATGTTGGGTTATATGGGGTTTCTGGCAGCGGTGAGCTTTGTTCTAGCTTTCCTGGTGAGGACATTACCTGATATCTACAATGAAGCCAAGTACATCACCTTCAGCATGCTGGTGTTCTGCAGTGTCTGGATCTGTGCCATCCCGGCCTATCTGAGCAGTACAGGGAAACACATGGTCACTGTAGAGATATTCGCCATATTGGCCTCAGGGGGAGGAATATTGGGCTGCATGTTTTTACCGAAATGTTACAGTATCCTGATTGACAGCACATTCAGTACCACCAGTCGCTCTATGCATGAGCATGCTTCTACGGATTCAAGGCAGAAAAAGAAACAGAAGAGTTCATCAGCACACGGGAGATAATAAAACTTGTGGGTAAAATAGATATTAGGAATTTCCAAAATTCTATAGGGAAAAAAAGGAAACGAAGTTCTTAGCACACAATGTGATTAAACAGTGTGTACCATCCAACCACCACCTGCATAGTGAAAATGGTTGTATTAGATGGCCAATTTATTTTCTCTTTGTACAAAAAATCCAAGTGTTGGCAAATTCGAAAATTTTTCAGGTCTTCTAAGGGTTAAAGCGACTCTGTACCCACAATCTGCCCCTGCGCCCCCCCCCCCCCCCAAAAAAAAAACAAACAAAAAAAAACACTTCTACCTTCGGATAGCTGATTTTAATCCAAGATCTGTCCTGGGGTCCGTTCGGCAGGTAATGCAGTTATTGTCCTAAAAAAATACTTTTAAACTTCAAGCCCCGTGCCAAATGGTAGTGTCTGTGCCCTAACTTTGCACCGCCCCTCCGTCCCTCCTCCCCACCCTCTTCCTCATTAGGAATGCCATTGAAATATTTTCTCCATGCTAAACATCGCACAGGTGGTTAACGATCCAGCCCTTGTGCCGGGCAGCCACAGGTGGGGAATTGGAGGCAATCTGCCTGGAGCATTCCTAATGATGAGGAGGGCGGGGAGGAGGGACAGAGGGGTTGTGCAAAGTTAGGGCACAGATACTCCCGCTTGGCACAGGCTTCAAGTTTAAAAGTATTTTTTTAGGACAATAACTGCATCACCTGCTGAACGGACCACAGGACAGATCTTGGATTAAAAGCAGCTATCCGACGGTACAAGTGTTTTTTTTTTTTTTTTTTTGGGTGGGGGGGGGTGGTCAGATTGTGGGTACAGAGTCACTTTAGAGTAGTGATAGAATTAGGCAGTGCGTGTTGTGGCCAATAAATCCAAGTGTTATTGGGATTAGGCAATTAGTGCTAGGGTCTATAAATCCAAGCTGTGATTGAACGTGTCAGTGAGTGCAATTGCCATCAAATCCAAGTCATGGCGGAATTAGACATTGAGGGCTGGGGCTAATAAATCCATGTATTGCCGGAGTTAGGGTGCGTTTACACAGAAAGATTTATCTGACAGATTTTGAAAGCCAACGCCAGGAATGGATTTGAAAAGAGGATAGATCTCAGTCTTTCCTTTATGACCTGTTCCCTGTTTATAGTCTGTTCCTGGTTTTGGCTTCAAAGATCTGTTAGATAAATCTGTCTGTGTAAACGCACCACTACACATTAAGGCTGGGTTCACACTACGTTTATTTTAAGCTGTATATTTGATTCTGTATAGCAACCAAAACAAGGAGTGGATTGAAAACACAGAAAGGATCTGTTCACATAATGTTGTAATTGAGTGGATGGCCGTCATTTAATGGTAAATATTTGCTGTTATTTTAAAACAATGGCTGTTGTATTGAAATAATGGCAGTTATTTACTGTTATATGGCGGCCATCCACTCAGTTTCAACATTGTGTGAACAGATCCTTTCTGTGTTTTCAATCCACTCCTGGTTTTGGTTGCTATGAGGACCTGACTTGAGGACCAAATACTGCCTGAAATATACGTAGTGTGAACATAGCCTAACTGCTGTGGCCAATAAATCCAAGTCTTGCCATAGTTAGGCAGTGGGCGGTGTGTCCAATAAATTCATGTATGGCTGCAATAAAGAAATGAGTGCTGTAGTCAATAAATCCAAGTGTTGCCAGAATTAGACAACGCTGTAGCCAATAAATACAAATGTTGCAAGCAAAATGCATTGTTTACTGTGGCCAATAATTCCAGGTGCTGCAAGAATAAGGGTCCATTTACACAGAGAGATTATCTGACAGATTGTCTGCCAAAGATTTGAAGCCAAAGCCCGAAATGGATTTGAAAAGAGGAGAAATCTCATGCTTTCCTTTATGGTCTGTTCTCTGTTTAAAGTCTGTTTCTGGCTTTGGCTTCAAATCTTTGGCAGATAATCTGTCAGATAATTGTTCTGTGTAAATGGACCCTTATGCTAAGTTTACACGGGGCGATTATTGGCCTGATCGCACGATTAACGATGTCGGAGTAACAATTTTTTTTTCATAACGATCAGCGTTTAGACGGTACGATATATCATATGGAAAAATTGTTTAGCGGACGTGCGCCCGTAGTCCAGCCCGCCCGCCGCCCGGCCCCACGGTCAAACGCAGCCCCCTGCGCCGCCCCGAGCGCCACCCCTCCGACCCCCCCCCCCCCCCCGCCGCCGTGATCGCCCCCGCCGCTACGATCGACCCCCCTGCCCTGGCCTCGAAATCCCCGGCTCCCCTCTTCAGTGCATTGATTGGCTGAAGAGGAGCCATTTGAATTTTCCGACTCCCCTCTTCAGCCAATCAATGCACAGCAGCACTGATTGGCTGAAGAGGAGCCGTTTGAAATTCCCGGCTCCCCTCTTCAGCCAATCAATGCACTGAAGAGGGAAGCCGGGGATTACGAAGACCTGCTACATGGAGCAGGTAACGGATGCTCTTGGCCGCGGCGGCGGGGGCGATCGGAGCGGCGGCGGGCGGGGGGTGGACATTGGAGCGCCGGAGGCGGGGGTGGCAATCAGAGCGGCGGCGGGGGTCGATCGGAGCGGCGGCAGGAAGGCGTTCGGGGCAGCGGGGGTGGCGATCGAGCGGGCGCAGGGGGCTGCCGATGAGCAGAGGGCCGGGCTGCGGATGAGCAGGGGGCCGGACTTTGGGCGGCGGGCGGCCGGACTTTCGCGTGACGACTGTTTACGGAGCGATCGGCAATTTTTTTGCGAACGACAAACGACGATTTAAGAACATGTGAAAAGATCAAAATGAACGATTTTTCGATCGTTCGCTGCGTTTACACGTATGATTATCTTTCGAATTTGATCATTATCATGAAAATTAGCCCGGTAATCGCTCCGTGTAAACGTAGCATTAGGGTCCATTTACACAGAAAGATTATCGGACAGATTATCTGACAAAGATTTAAAGCCAAAGCCAGGAGTGGATTTGAAAAGAGGAGAAATCTCAGGCTTTCCTTTATGACCTGATCCCTGTTTATGATCTGTTTCTGGCTTTGGCTTTAAATCTTTGGCAGATAATCTGTCAGATAATCTTTCTGTGTAAATGGACCCTCAGGCAGTGAGCGCTGTGGCCAATAAATCTAAGTGTTGGTAGAATGAGACAGTGAGTACAGTAGCCAATAAATTCAAGTTTTTCTGGAGTTAGGTAGTGAGTGCTGTGGCCAAATATCCAAGTGTTACCCCTGTCACACCTCATTACTATTCCTAGGAGGCCTAACAGTGATAAGAGGAGATACTGGTCGACCAGAGCTAATAATTTGCAAACACAGAAAAGAGGACATAACTCGGGAAGTGGCAGATCAATGAAAGACCAGCACTGTTAGATTCAGCACAGCCATGTTGACCTGTGGCTGTATACCACTTTTATCAGCACTTGTACTGGCAGATTTCCTTCCATCTCTCCTAGGTGTGCCTATCCCTCAGTAAAGCATTCAGCCTATGATTCCCCTTAATTTCCACCCTTTTTTGCAATGCCGAGCCCTCCCATAGACTGCCTGTACAACACGGATGCTGGCAGGATTGACTTCATTTTTACCACTAGATGTCATTATAAATGTGCATATAGAATGACATGACTTTTGGATATGGGATGGACCCTCGCTTTCCCTTGAAACCACTCCAACAACAATAAATACAGACTATGAAATGAAGGCACAAAACACACTTTTTGATGTTAAGATGGCCAAAGCTTCATTTAAATCACAGGAGTCAGGTAAAGTGCTAGGTCACTGGGATTTAAAACAACATATCTATATCTTTCTGAACTGTGGCAATAACTGTAAACTCCAATAAGTTATATATTCCCCATCCCTATGGGTATACATCCTTCATAGATTACAGCTTCGAGTTACTGTCCCCTGTTCTAGTAGAAGCATTAGGTTTACCTCTGCTCCTAGACACCCAGCAATGCTCTGTGAACCCCACTGGCTACCATCATAAAAGGATATAAGTATAGACTATAGACTAGGAAGTATAGACTAGGAAGAGAAAGTTCAAAACAGCAACAGAAACAAACTATTCCATAACAGATAAAACAAATCAATGAGAATAATCCCACTGGCCATTTACAGGAATATTCTTGTAAGGTGTTACGTCGCTCCACCCATCACTCATGATTAGAGATGAGCGAACCTTTTACCCTTAGCCTCACACACCTGACCCAGGGCACACAGTGTTATTATACAGCTCATCACTCCAACTCAGATCTTTCCTTTGCCCTCAGCCGTACTTACCTAACCCAAGGATACCATCAGGAGAGACCAGCACCATCTTGTCCCTGGGGACCCTTTCCACAGGAACTCAAACATTGTAGCTGGGAAATTTCCAGGGTCATCCCTCTGATGGACCCGTGTCACCTGCTGCTACTCCGCCTCCGTTGTAATCTGAAATTTGTAGACATGGGCCAGCACAATCTCAATGCTATCCACCACTGTGATGAAGGCCCATATAACTGGAACATGCATATGGTAAGGCAATCGCAGTGCACAGTCCTGGGCTCCCTGTGTTAGCCACTTAGTATTATCTTAAAGCATCTCTTGGAAAATGCAATCCCATGAATATTTACCAGAGCTCCTTCAGCCCATTCCCCAACATGTGCTTCCAAAAAAACACAAACCTGTTCATAGTATGTCAGGTGTATGGGCTCAATGTAAAGGGAACACTATGGGGAAGACTTGGGCAGCTTTCTGTGTGTACTAGGATGGAACATTACAAGTTACCCATCAGGAAAAATCCCACCACAGAGTATGTTATGTGGGTGTAATTACAATTATACATAGCTACTCAAAAAACAGCTATTCTTTTAGCTGCATTAATGCAATTTGATTTACTATGAACCAGTTGGTATGTGCCCCTGCTTGTAATGGGGTCCTATAAAGTTAGTTACACTCCCCCATAATATAGTAATAAGGAATGTAAGAGGCCAACTCATCTGGTAACAGACAGGCCGGGCCCTCCAGTCACCACATGAATAACGCAAAACCATGTTCATATCCGGTAGTTCTCTGTTACAGTGTGAGCTGCATATGCATTATATAGAGAGTAACTCCAGGACGGCATATATAAGGTGACTGAAGGCTGACAAACGAACAAATAAAAGACTAAACAGAAGGGGGTCCTTGAGGCTAAAAACATCGGGTCACTAGATGTTACTCCATCGATTATTTGGTTTTTGCCCCCAGCTGCCAACCAATGGCTCAGGGGACCTCCATGACATTAAACAGATGGGCAACCACCAGTAATACTTAACCACCCAGTCAGGAGCCTGTAATACAGAACCACTCCCCGGAATACCAGCCAATCAGGAATCCACATTACATAACCACTCCCCAGGACATGAGCCAGTTAGGAGCCCGTATTACAGAACCACTCCCTGGAACACCAGCCAGTCAGGAGCCTGTAATACAGAACCACTCCCTGGAGCACTAGCCAGCCAGGAGCCCATATTACAGAACCACTCCCCAGGACACCAGCCAGTCAGGAGCCTGTAATACAGAATCACTCCCCGGGACACCAGCCAATCAGGAGACTGTAATTCAGAACCATTCCTGGAACACCAGACAGTCAGAAGCCCGTAATACAGAACCACTCCCACGGACAACAGCAGGTCAAGAGCCCATATTACAGAACCACTCCCCGGGACACCAGCCAGTCAAGAGCCCATATTACAGAACCACTTCCCGAGACACCAGTCAGTCAGTAAGCCTGTAATACAGAGCCACTCCCCGGGACACCAGCCAGTCAGGAGCCCATAATATAGAACCACTCCCCGGGACACCAGCCAATCAGGGGCCTATATTACAGAGCCGATCCCAGGGATACCAGCCACCCAGGAGTCCATATTAAAGAACCACTACCGGGACACAAACCAGTCAGGAGCCCATACTACAGAACTCCACCTCGGGACACCAGCCAGTTGGGAGCGCATATTACAGAACCACTCCCCGGGACACTAGCCAGTCACAAGCTCATATTACAGAACCACTCCCTGTGACACCACATAATAACCCAACTTTACCAGATGAACCATTAAATAAGGAAAGGGGGGGGGGGGGGGTCACCTCACCTTGTTCACCCCTTCCATCCCTTTTTGCACCAATCCCAAGGACCCCTGAATATGCCACATGGTGCTATGCCAAAATACTAAACCCATTCCCCTGAATGACAGAGAACAGGGAGCATGGGCAGGATTCTTCACATGTGGCTAACATAGAAGAGCTATAAAGCTCAGGGGACTCCATGTACAGTATATGTGAAGAAATTAAATCTGTTCACAGCAATCAGTATATATACACAACTCAGAGAACCCCATATACGGCATAAGTGAGGCAAATAATAATGTGAATACAGCAATAAGTTTAAAGTGACTGTACCACCAGGCCCAGGCTGAAGCACTGGAGGCTAGCCGACCCACCCTTAGTGGGAAGAAACCCCCGTCCCTCCATGACATGACTCAATTAGAATTAATGGAACCCTATAATAGAGGGGCGGGGGGTTCCTCCCACTAAGGGTGGGTGGGCCCGCCTCAAGTGCTTCAGCCTGGGCCTGGTGGTACAGTCACTTTAACAATGTATGTGTCAGGTTGGGGAGACACGGACAAGACAGTGAGCCCTGAACTTGCCCCAACCAATGACCCTGCCTACTTGCCACGAACGACCCTAAATGGTCGCGGACAACCATGGAGTCGGTCCCTACACTGAGTAGGTGAACACACAAACGTAGACAGACAAACAAAACACAATGGAGGACAGTCAGCTGGCAGAGTCAAAACTAATCGGACAACGCAGTACAAAATCAGAAAGAGAGCGGATAGTCAAATGTCAAGCAAGAGGTCAGAACACGGGCAGAGCAATAGAAAGGGTATTAGGAGCGGGAACACTGAGAAAGGAGCAGGGGAGCTGGGTCTAGTAACAACTAATAGCCAGCAGGGAAATGAGGATCTGACTGCTTTTTATCCAGGATCAGAGACTAGGTCCAGCAGCTGATTAGGCCAGCCCTGATCCCAGCACCAAGCTCAGCTGAACAGATCTAGCAGTGCAGTAACCCTTGCACCGCCAGAAGTCTGACAGGCAAGGCAGGTGTGGCTGGAAAGTAAAACACAACTAAGGGTATATTCACACGGGCGGGCTCGCAGCGAGATTCTCGCTGTGAGCCCGGCAGGTCCTGGCAGTTCCCATACACTACATACTTGCTGCGGTCTAAACGACCGCAGCGAGTATGTAATTATACCGCCCTTAACCCCTTCTGCTCCCGCCCGGCTCCCCCGCTGTAAGCATACTTTACCTGTCCTTGCTGCACGGGTCCGGCGTCCTGCTCTCCTGTCCGGCCAATCAGTGTGTTGCCCAGCCGCAGCCACTGATTAGCCGGGCGGGAGAGCAGGACGCCGGACCCGTGCGGCAAGGATAGGTAAAGTATGCTTACAGCGGGGGAGCCGGGCGGGAGCAGAAGGGGTTAAGGGCGGTATAATTACATACTCGCTGTGGTCGTTTAGACCGCAGCAAGTATGTAGTGTATGGGAACTGCCAGGACCTGCCGGGCTCACAGCGAGAATCTCGCTGCGAGCCCGCCCGTGTGAATATACCCTTAGACAATATTCAGTGCAAACAACAGACAAACTCAGCGCTTCCTCGGCTGCCCAGCACGAACCGAGGAGAGCAAAGTCATATTCCTAACAGTATGCATACAATAGCACAGGCAATAGTAGTATAATAAGAGGGTGGGTGCCCGTCTCACCGAACCTGGCCCAAGGCTTGCAGAATCATCAAAAAAAAAAAAGAAAAGAAAAGGAGACAGCACATACAAAGCAAGTGGATGGTTTAACCCCTTAACGACATCGGGCGTACGTATACGCCCCAGCAGGGTGGGCTTTAACGCAAACGGGCGTACACATACGCCCGATGTTTCCCCGATCGCTGTGTGTTCACACACACCGGTCGGGGAAGATGGCCTGCTATAATGTATAGCAGGCCATCTCTGCTCGTCGGCATGGGGGGTGATTAACCCCTCCCGTGCCGACGATCGCTGCTATATGCTGATCAATTCAGATCAGCATATAGCAGCTGAAAACAGCTTTCCGGGTCATCGGTGACCCGGTGGCCCGGAAAGCAATGGCCATTAGTGTGCTCCGGGAAGATGGCACCGATGCCACCCCCACGATCGCCGTGATAGGCCGGCCAGTACCGGCCAGCATCGCACGTAAGTGCGCTGCAAATCAGCAACTCCTCCTTTTTGATGTAGGGGCGTTTTTTCCCCCCTATATCCTACCGCCACTGTCTGCTGATAAGTGCCGCACATAAGAGCGGCATATTTCAGCAGCTCCTTTCTTGGCGTAGGGATATTTTTTCTTACTGTCAAAAAAACACGTAAAAAACACTACACTACACCACACTACATGGAATAAAGTTTTACACTACACCACTACACATTTACATACCCCATATACTAGTCCCCGTATAAAGATGGCCCCCAGGGTGTTTTCGGCGTCAGACGCATATGCTATTATTGCCTCGGACACCGAAACAGCCAGTGAAGATGAATGGGGGGATCCTTCTTTCCTCCATTCATCCTCATCATCCAGTGACGTGTCTGGGGGGTAGCGTAGCGTACGCTGCCCCCAGACACGTCTTTTCCGCCAGTACCGTCCCAATAAGAGATCACGGTATGGCGTTAAATTGTACAAACTCTGTGAGAGTACCTCAGGGTACACTTACAGATTTAGGGTACGTGCACACTGCGGAATGACGAAGGATAACCCTTTGTGCATTCCGCAGCTGGCACCCGCCGGCGGACTGATGCAAGCGTGCGTCTCCGCCCTTGTCATAGACTCCATTCTATGCACGGGCGGATTCCGTTGTCCATCCAAAGAATGAACACGTTCATTCTTTGGACAGAGGGCGGAATCCGCCCGTGCATAGAATGGAGTGTGACACGAGCGGAGAAGCACGCCTGCATCAGTCCGCCGGTGGGTGCCAGCTGCGGAATGCACAAAGGGTTATCCTTCGCCTTTCCGCAGTGTACATGTACCATTACAGTGTATGAAGGAAGGGACACCCGAATCCAGCCTCAGATGCCCCCAGATGAACCCACTCCCCCCCTCCCGTCCTCAGAGTTAGGGGGGAGATTGTCCGGGAACTGATCTTCCCACTGCTGGATAAAGGTTACCAGCTGTACGGGGATAACTTTTATACCAGCACCCCCCTCCTCTGGTCCCTCGCTGCCCGAGCTACTGTGGCTTGCGGCACGATACGAAAATATCAGAAGCAGTAATAAAGCCCTAATATTTAGCAGCCATGGAGCGGACCCAGCGCTTCTGGATATGAAGAACCCCGTATCGCACCAGGACAACATTTTCCACGTGACGTCCCGCACACTGGAGAAAGGGAGACCCCAGAAGAAATGCAAGGCTAGACCAACATTTAATGTAAAAAATGTTAAATTTTTACACTAAATCATTGATCTTGTCTTGATTTTTTCATTTTCACAAGGGGTTAAAAGATAAAAAAAAAACACTAAATGTGAAGAGCAATTTCCCCTGAGTACGAAAATAGCCCACATGTGGACATAAAGCGCCATGCGGGTGCAGGGTAAGCCTCCAAAGGGAAGGAGCGCCATTTGGCTTTTGGAGGCTGGATTTGGATGGAATGGATTTTGAGGGCCTTGTTGCATTTAAAAGGCCCCTGTGTTGCCAAGACAGTTGAACCCCCCACAATTGACCCCATTATGGAAACTACACCCCTCAGGGGATGTAACAAGGGGTGCAGTGAGCATATGGACCCCACTGGTGACGGGCACAAATGTGGAACAATGTGGCGTGAAAATGAAATATTACATTTTTTACACTATAATGTTTGTTTAGCCTTAAATTTTTCATTTTCACAAGGGGTTAAAAGAGAGTCCGTAAATACCCCACATGTGGACATAAAGCGCCATGTGGGTGTAGGGCAAGCCTCCAAAGGGAAGGAGCGCCATTTGGATTTTGGAGGCTGGATTTGGCCAGGATGGATGATGAACGCCATGTCGCATTTACAGAGCCCTTGTGCTGCAAAAACACTGAAAACCCCCCACAAGTGACCCCATTCTGGAAACTTCACCCCTCAAGGAATCTAACAAGGGGTGCAGTGAGGATATGGACCCAAAAGCCAATTGCAAAAGCCAATTGGCGCTCCTTCCCTTTGGAGGCTTGTCTTGCTCCCGCTTGACACTTTATGTCCACATGTGGGGTATTTATGTACTCGGGAGAAACTGCGATACATGTTTGGTGTTTTTTTTTTTTCCTCCCGTTGTAAAAATGAAAATTGAAGGCTAGAACAACATTTTAGTGTAAAAAATAGATTTTTTCTTTTTTCACGCTACATTGTTCTGAAAATCTGTGAAGCACCTGTGGGGTCCAGATGCTCACCACACCCCTTGTTACATTCCTCGAGGGGTGTAGTTTTCTAAATGGTGTCCCTTTAGGGGTGTTTTTTAGGTTTTGGCACCCCAGAGCCTCTGCCAACCTGAAGTGGTACAGTCAAAAATGACCAAATATAATGGAGGCGTTGAAATTCACTAGGCGCTCCCTTATATCTGAGGCTTGTGGTTGCGTCAAATAGCGAAATAGGGCCACATATGGGGTATTTCTATAAACTGTAGAAATGGGGCAATCAATATTGGGGTGCATTTCTCTGGTAAGAGGTTTATAATTATGAAAAATATTGGATTACAATAAAATCTCTGCACAGAAAATAAAAATTTTCAAATTTCTTACACACTTAGGGGGGCATTTATTAAGTCAGGCGTTTTTTACGCCGGACTTAAAAATGCCCCCGCAGCTCTGGCGCTATGGAGATTTATGCAGAGGCGGACTGCCTCTACATAAATCCTGTGCACGCCGGTGCGCACCGCCAAAAACCCACGCCAGCTGAGGACAGGAGTAGGTTTTCGGCGTACATTTGGGCGGAACGGATGGTAAATTGCGTGGACTCTGAGTCCGCCCCCTCCGTTCCGCCCACTACACGCCCCCTTTCCGCCCCCCCTGGCGTACTCGGCGAAAAGTGCCGATTTGCGAATATTTTATTCGCAAAACGGCCATTTGCGAATAAAAAAATATGCAAATCGGCACTTTCCGCCGAAAATCATCCGTTCGCCGGATGATACATGTGGCCCATAGTGTTTATTCCAAATTCACTGTGATCAGTGAATTGAGTGTCCGCCTTCCAGACGCAGTGGGCACCCTCAACTCATAAAATGTTATACCGATTTATTTTCATCAGTGTTGGACTGGCCCACAAGAGGACCGGAGGATCCTCTGGTGGCCCCCAGCTTTAGAACCTGCTCTGACTGACATGTAGTTTCTAACTGGTTCTTCATTGATGGGCCCTGAGATATCCCAGTCCGATACTGGCTTTAATTAATAAAGACAGCGTCAACCTTCCAAATTTTAAGTGGGTGCAGTCAACTCATAGTGTGTTGTACTAATTTACTTTCTTCATAGAAGACAGCTAGAGATCTAGAGAGAGAAAAAGGGATGGAAAGGACAGGAAGGTGGATTGTGGCTACATTGTGGGTGATTTTCTGTGGGAGCTGTACAGCCAGTGCCCATTATACAAAGTGACTGGGTGCTGTTTTTGCATTATAGCAAGTCAATGTGTGTACATTATACCAAGTCACTGGGTGATATGAAGACAGGGTCCGTTCTATCAAGCCACTGGGTATTGTCAAACAATGTTGTATTATCAATCAGTGGGTGCTGCAAAAACGTTTCCTTTTTCTTATCCCAGGAACTATGCAACACTGTGGAAACAATAAACTAAAAGAAAAACTTAAATTATTATTATTATTTTTTACTTAAAATATTGAATGAAAAAAAAAAAAACTTAAAAATGAACAGAAAAACAATAAAATAAAAAAAAAAATAATTAAAAAAAATTGAATATGAGAATTACTTGGATGAGTTATAGGATCACAGAGCTATAACATTACAGAATCCCTGCCCAATGTGGCTGTGTTCAGCCAGGCTGCGTAAGTGTAGGACAGCCTAACAGTGGTGTGCTTGGCAGCGTTGTTACACCATAGGGAACATAGGGTGTATTACATTGTGAAAACAGGACGAGGTAATGGAGGAATATGATGAGTTGTTTGAATAATGGTCCCAAAGTAGCCTAGGAGGCCAGAGTGGTGTGACCTTTATTCTTTGCTGCTGCACCTCTCCAAGGGAAATGTTTGACCAATGAGCAGTGAGGCACATATACCGCCCTTGTCCTTAGTTAGAACTCCAAAACTCTGCTCCATGGTGCACCCGGTTTGAGGCACAGAGATGCAAGGAGTTGCCAACTTCCTTTTTCCGCTACCTATTCTCCCTAGCACTATTCCTATGGACCAGGCGTCAAGGCTTCATGGAAATTATACGTTTAATACAAATATAATAAAGATTAACAAAGGAAAAGATAAAGAATTACAGAATAACAGGCAAACCTTCCTTCGATGTCCTCTACCTAAACTATACATGCAATAAACAAATAACATATAACAATCATATATGACTAATACCTACATATACATATCTATCCTTGCCTATATGGTCCTGTATATATATGAAATGCTGTCACATTCACACCTACAGACACTCCCTATTCCACCCCTCAATCAGGTAACGTCCGGCCTTCCTTACGGCAGTCCATCCAATCAAGTTTGTTTGTAACATGATAGGGGTCATTTCATTGGTTTGCAGCGATGCTCTTCAACCTCCTGCGGGTGGCGCCCTTGCACTTCTGGATATTTCATGCAGTCTACTGGGCCTGAGGCAGTTTCAGTTAACCCAGGGGGCATTCTAGTTGGCCACTCCAATTGTCCTCTACACAGGATAAGGAATGCAGATAAGAGGACATCACACCCCTTGAGTATCCTGAAATGCCCAGCAGGGGCTGAGTTTATGGCCCACTTTAAAGGCAACCAAGCTGGTCCCGCATAGGTCACTTAGATGTGATCTTGCACGTTCCTGTTAGTTATCCAGTTGTCCATTGTGTTGATAATCTGCACCTGGTCAATCTCACACGCACCATCTCACTTTGTCCATTGTGGTGGTCAGATGTTAATAGGCACCCAGGTGATCTTGCATGAGCCTGATGAATTCCCTATTGTCGACTGTCATCCCAACTGTCAATAACTCAGCAAAATTTGTCCATTCTGTGACCTTTTCATGAAATAAGGTCTCATCCAATTATTTCATGTAGAAATCCTTAACATCGCTCATGTTGATCTCCAACAGCTATGCAGAGCGAGAAATGCCTTATTGACCAATAAATGGTGACTTGCCACTCTCCATCTTGTTTAAGCACAAGCCAACAGCTCCCTATGTGGCTTTGACTGTACTACCTGCAATGATAGAAACTAAAGGGACATGGTCATATTTAGAAATATAGGCCAAAACCATTTGGCATGTTTGCCGTAGGGTTGGTGCTGATGTAGTGCTGTCTTATTGTGATGGCTTCACTTTGAGACTGTCTCAGCAGTGATGTTCTTTTCCCACAGGTCCCCATGGAGGAAGCAGAGGTAGATGTTGTTGACCTCCTGCTTCTAGGTGAGACTGCTGACCCCTGACTTGCAGAGATGGAGCTGCACAATGGTAGCTGCAGCTGTTGGTGGTTACAGGAAAAAAGTGGTGTGGGGGGGTCCCAGTTCTTTTTTACAGGCAGTCAGGGGATGTCATTCCAGGTGCTGCCACATAGAAGTTGTACCTGGGTTTCAACACAAACCAAATCCACTTGATGATCCACTTGATGGAAAAACTGCCACACTACTTATCGCAATGGCCGGTTCTTTGTAGCAGGCTAGACTGTTGTTGAGCCCCGCTTGTGCCTTGAGGTACCCCTGGAGTGTCTGTGCCTTCCTGAACACCAGTCTGTCGACTAGCTGGCGCTGTACTCCTCCCCCTTATGCCTCTGGAACCACAAGATGTGGATTGGACCTGATGCTGGTCCGGGGGAACAAATCCATCTTCATCCCCTGAAGATTAAGATGACATTTGGAGACTGAGATGTCATGTAGGGTCTGCGACATCATTGTAGTCTGGAAAAAAGTTATCCTCTCCTAACCTCTCTTCTTCCAGTGGCATGCAGTATAATCCCATACTTTTGTTGTAGGCTGCTCCTCCCTTGCTCTTCTGACTGCTTTGTTGCCTATAAACCATTGTAGTCTCATGCTGCCTTCCATCCTGACATTCCTCCAAAAGATCCCAAGGGTAGAGCAGCTGACGCTAGTCTTGACAGAAGCTCTTTTTCTGCGGGTCGTTCAAAGCCGACTTGCGGCCGAAACATGACAGAACAAATGACAAAGGAAACATACTGCCATTGCCATGAATTGGTGTTGGCACTACTACATGAGGACCCTTCTGATGAGCTCTGGCTCCGGGATTGACCACTGATTGCTGTGGAGCAGGAACTTTGAGGGATATTTTCCACAATAACATCCTGGCTAGTAATCGCCTGACCACTGGGTCTTACTGGCAGCAGCAACCATCATCCAGGCTTGTTGGGATTGCCACTACCATGACCCCTGAATCTTTCTTGAAAACTTTAAACAATAATGGCCCATCAGTTGAGTTGTTACCAGACTGCAGCTCACGCTTGGCCACTCTATGTCTACATCAAAAACAAAGTTGAATAAATTAAAATTGAAATTATGATTAAATTGCCACTTACATTGGTGCTACTTAAACTAATGGGATACACAGGGTGCTACACAAGGGAAGGTGAAAGCATACTTGAAGAGGGATTGGAACACGTTAAATGGTTAATTTGAAAGTTTACATATTTTATGCTGCTATTCCACCAAGGCTCACTTCTGTCCAAGGCAGAAATTTAATCTGGGAAG